>NC_140176.1:129529523-129577023 GCF_963971535.1 Notolepis coatsorum
CCCAAGTCTTTCAAACTAATGGCATTTGTTTCTTGCCATCTATACGTTGGCTTTTGTCGGCAGGTTATTTCGCTTACGGCCATACCAACCTGAACACGCCCGATCTCGTCCGATCTCGGAAGCTAAGCAGGTTCGGGCCTGGTTAGTACTTGGATGGGAGACCGCCTGGGAATACCAGGTGCAGTAAGCATTTTGCACAGCAAGGAGGTGCTACTGATCCCTCATAAAACACCCCAAGTCTTTCAAACTAATGGCATTTGTTTCTTGCCATCTATACGTTGGCTTTTGTCGGCAGGTTATTTCGCTTACGGCCATACCAACCTGAACACGCCCGATCTCGTCCGATCTCGGAAGCTAAGCAGGTTCGGGCCTGGTTAGTACTTGGATGGGAGACCGCCTGGGAATACCAGGTGCAGTAAGCATTTTGCCCAGCAAGGAGGTGCTACTGATCCCTCATAAAACACCCCAAGTCTTTCAAACTAATGGCATTTGTTTCTTGCCATTTATACGTTGGCTTTTGTCGGCAGGTTATTTCGCTTACGGCCATACCAACCTGAACACGCCCGATCTCGTCCGATCTCGGAAGCTAAGCAGGTTCGGGCCTGGTTAGTACTTGGATGGGAGACCGCCTGGGAATACCAGGTGCAGTAAGCATTTTGCACAGCAAGGAGGTGCTACTTATCCCTCATAAAACACCCCAAGTCTTTCAAACTAATGGCATTTGTTTCTTGCCATCTATACGTTGGCTTTTGTCGGCAGGTTAATTCGCTTACGGCCATACCAACCTGAACGCCCGATCTCGTCCGATCTCGGAAGCTAAGCAGGTTCGGGCCTGGTTAGTACTTGGATGGGAGACCGCCTGGGAATACCAGGTGCAGTAAGCATTTTGCACAGCAAGGAGGTGCTACTGATCCCTCATAAAACACCCCAAGTCTTTCAAACTAATGGCATTTGTTTCTTGCCATCTATACGTTGGCTTTTGTCGGCAGGTTAAGTCGCTTACGGCCATACCAACCTGAACGCCCGATCTCGTCCGATCTCGGAAGCTAAGCAGGTTCGGGCCTGGTTAGTACTTGGATGGGAGACCGCCTGGGAATACCAGGTGCAGTAAGCATTTTGCACAGCAAGGAGGTGCTACTGATCCCTCATAAAACACCCCAAGTCTTTCAAACTAATGGCATTTGTTTCTTGCCATCTATACGTTGGCTTTTGTCTGCAGGTTATTTCGCTTACGGCCATACCAACCTGAACACGCCCGATCTCGTCCGATCTCGGAAGCTAAGCAGGTTCGGGCCTGGTTAGTACTTGGATGGGAGACCGCCTGGGAATACCAGGTGCAGTAAGCATTTTGCACAGCAAGGAGGTGCTACTGATCCCTCATAAAACACCCCAAGTCTTTCAAACTAATGGCATTTGTTTCTTGCCATCTATACGTTGGCTTTTGTCGGCAGGTTATTTCGCTTACGGCCATACCAACCTGAACACGCCCGATCTCGTCCGATCTCGGAAGCTAAGCAGGTTTGGGCCTGGTTAGTACTTGGATGGGAGACCGCCTGGGAATACCAGGTGCAGTAAGCATTTTGCACAGCAAGGAGGTGCTACTGATCCCTCATAAAACACCCCAAGTCTTTCAAACTAATGGCATTTGTTTCTTGCCATCTATACGTTGGCTTTTGTCGGCAGGTTATTTAGCTTACGGCCATACCAACCTGAACACGCCCGATCTCGTCCGATCTCGGAAGCTAAGCAGGTTCGGGCCTGGTTAGTACTTGGATTGGAGACCGCCTGGGAATACCAGGTGCAGTAAGCATTTTGCACAGCAAGGAGGTGCTACTTATCCCTCATAAAACACCCCAAGTCTTTCAAACTAATGGCATTTGTTTCTTGCCATCTATACGTTGGCTTTTGTCTGCAGTTTATTTCACTTACAGCCATACCAACCTGAACACGCCCGATCTCGTCCGATCTCGGAAGCTAAGCAGGTTCGGGCCTGGTTAGTACTTGGATGGGAGACAGCCTGGGAATACCAGGTGCAGTAAGCATTTTGCACAGCAAGGAGGTGCTACTTATCCCTCATAAAACACCCCAAGTCTTTCAAACTAATGGCATTTGTTTCTTGCCATCTATACGTTGGCTTTTGTCGGCAGGTTATTTCGCTTACGGCCATACCAACCTGAACACGCCCGATCTCGTCCGATCTCGGAAGCTAAGCAGGTTCGGGCCTGGTTAGTACTTGGATTGGAGACCGCCTGGGAATACCAGGTGCAGTAAGCATTTTGCACAGCAAGGAGGTGCTACTGATCCCTCATAAAACACCCCAAGTCTTTCAAACTAATGGCATTTGTTTCTTGCCATCTATACGTTGGCTTTTGTCGGCAGGTTATTTCGCTTACGGCCATACCAACCTGAACACGCCCGATCTCGTCCGATCTCGGAAGCTAAGCAGGTTCGGGCCTGGTTAGTACTTGGATGGGAGACCGCCTCGGAATACCAGGTGCAGTAAGCATTTTGCACAGCAAGGAGGTGCTACTTATCCCTCATAAAACACCCCAAGTCTTTCAAACTAATGGCATTTGTTTCTTGCCATCTATACGTTGGCTTTTGTCGGCAGGTTATTTCGCTTACGGCCATACCAACGTGAACACGCCCGATTTCGTCCGATCTCGGAAGCTAAGCAGGTTCGGGCCTGGTTAGTACTTGGATGGGAGACCGCCTGGGAATACCAGGTGCAGTAAGCATTTTGCCCAGCAAGGAGGTGCTACTGATCCCTCATAAAACACCCCAAGTCTTTCAAACTAATGGCATTTGTTTCTTGCCATCTATACGTTGGCTTTTGTCGGCAGGTTATTTCGCTTACGGCCATACCAACCTGAACACGCCCGATCTCGTCCGATCTCGGAAGCTAAGCAGGTTCGGGCCTGGTTAGTACTTGGATGGGAGACCGCCTGGGAATACCAGGTGCAGTAAGCATTTTGCACAGCAAGGAGGTGCTACTTATCCCTCATAAAACACCCCAAGTCTTTCAAACTAATGGCATTTGTTTCTTGCCATCTATACGTTGGCTTTTGTCGGCAGGTTAATTCGCTTACGGCCATACCAACCTGAACACGCCCGATCTCGTCCGATCTCGGAAGCTAAGCAGGTTCGGGCCTGGTTAGTACTTGGATGGGAGACCGCCTGGGAATACCAGGTGCAGTAAGCATTTTGCACAGCAAGGAGGTGCTACTGATCCCTCATAAAACACCCCAAGTCTTTCAAACTAATGGCATTTGTTTCTTGCCATCTATACGTTGGCTTTTGTCGGCAGGTTATTTCGCTTACGGCCATACCAACCTGAACACGCCCGATCTCGTCCGATCTCGGAAGCTAAGCTGGTTCGGGCCTTGTTAGTACTTGGATGGGAGACCGCCTTGGAATACCAGGTGCAGTAAGCATTTTGCACAGCAAGGAGGTGCTACTGATCCCTCATAAAACACCCCAAGTCTTTCAAACTAATGGCATTTGTTTCTTGCCATCTATACGTTGGCTTTTGTCTGCAGGTTATTTTGCTTACGGCCATACCAACCTGAACACGCCCGATCTCATCCGATCTCGGAAGCTAAGCAGGTTCGGGCCTGCTTAGTACTTGGATGGGAGACCGCCTGGGAATACCAGGTGCAGTAAGCATTTTGCACAGCAAGGAGGTGCTACTGATCCCTCATAAAACACCCCAAGTCTTTCAAACTAATGGCATTTGTTTCTTGCCATCTATACGTTGGCTTTTGTCGGCAGGTTATTTCGCTTACGGCCATACCAACCTGAACACGCCCGATCTCGTCCGATCTCGGAAGCTAAGCAGGTTCGGGCCTGGTTAGTACTTGGATGGGAGACCGCCTGGGAATACCAGGTGCAGTAAGCATTTTGCACAGCAAGGAGGTGCTACTGATCCCTCATAAAACACCCCAAGTCTTTCAAACTAATGGCATTTGTTTCTTGCCATCTATACGTTGGCTTTTGTCTGCAGGTTATTTCGCTTACGGCCATACCAACCTGAACACGCCCGATCTCGTCCGATCTCGGAAGCTAAGCAGGTTCGGGCCTGGTTAGTACTTGGATGGGAGACCGCCTGGGAATACCAGGTGCAGTAAGCATTTTGCACAGCAAGGAGGTGCTACTGATCCCTCATAAAACACCCCAAGTCTTTCAAACTAATGGCATTTGTTTCTTGCCATCTATACGTTGGCTTTTGTCGGCAGGTTTTTTCGCTTACGGCCATACCAACCTGAACACGCCCGATCTCGTCCGATCTCGGAAGCTAAGCAGGTTCGGGCCTGGTTAGTACTTGGATGGGAGACCGCCTGGGAATACCAGGTGCAGTAAGCATTTTGCACAGCAAGGAGGTGCTACTGATCCCTCATAAAACACCCCAAGTCTTTCAAACTAATGGCATTTGTTTCTTGCCATCTATACGTTGGCTTTTGTCTGCAGGTTATTTCGCTTACGGCCATACCAACCTGAACACGCCCGATCTCGTCCGATCTCGGAAGCTAAGCAGGTTCGGGCCTGGTTAGTACTTGGATGGGAGACCGCCTGGGAATACCAGGTGCAGTAAGCATTTTGCACAGCAAGGAGGTGCTACTGATCCCTCATAAAACACCCCAAGTCTTTCAAACTAATGGCATTTGTTTCTTGCCATCTATACGTTGGCTTTTGTCGGCAGGTTATTTCGCTTACGGCCATACCAACCTGAACACGCCCGATCTCGTCCGATCTCGGAAGCTAAGCAGGTTCGGGCCTGGTTAGTACTTGGATGGGAGACCGCCTGGGAATACCAGGTGCAGTAAGCATTTTGCACAGCAAGGAGGTGCTACTGATCCCTCATAAAACACCCCAAGTCTTTCAAACTAATGGCATTTGTTTCTTGCCATCTATACGTTGGCTTTTGTCTGCAGGTTATTTCGCTTACGGCCATACCAACCTGAACACGCCCGATCTCGTCCGATCTCGGAAGCTAAGCAGGTTCGGGCCTGGTTAGTACTTGGATGGGAGACCGCCTGGGAATACCAGGTGCAGTAAGCATTTTGCACAGCAAGGAGGTGCTACTGATCCCTCATAAAACACCCCAAGTCTTTCAAACTAATGGCATTTGTTTCTTGCCATCTATACGTTGGCTTTTGTCTGCAGGTTATTTCGCTTACGGCCATACCAACCTGAACACGCCCGATCTCGTCCGATCTCGGAAGCTAAGCAGGTTCGGGCCTGGTTAGTACTTGGATGGGAGACCGCCTGGGAATACCAGGTGCAGTAAGCATTTTGCACAGCAAGGAGGTGCTACTGATCCCTCATAAAACACCCCAAGTTTTTCAAACTAATGGCATTTGTTTCTTGCCATCTATACGTTGGCTTTTGTCGGCAGGTTATTTCGCTTACGGCCATACCAACCTGAACACGCCCGATCTCGTCCGATCTCGGAAGCTAAGCAGGTTCGGGCCTGGTTAGTACTTGGATGGGAGACCGCCTGGGAATACCAGGTGCAGTAAGCATTTTGCACAGCAAGGAGGTGCTACTGATCCCTCATAAAACACCCCAAGTCTTTCAAACTAATGGCATTTGTTTCTTGCCATCTATACGTTGGCTTTTGTCTGCAGGTTATTTCGCTTACGGCCATACCAACCTGAACACGCCCGATCTCGTCCGATCTCGGAAGCTAAGCAGGTTCGGGCCTGGTTAGTACTTGGATGGGAGACCGCCTGGGAATACCAGGTGCAGTAAGCAATTTCCACAGCAAGGAGGTGCTACTGATCCCTCATAAAACACCCCAAGTCTTTCAAACTAATGGCATTTGTTTCTTGCCATCTATACGTTGGCTTTTGTCGGCAGGTTATTTCGCTTACGGCCATACCAACCTGAACACGCCCGATCTCGTCCGATCTCGGAAGCTAAGCAGGTTCGGGCCTGGTTAGTACTTGGATGGGAGACCGCCTGGGAATACCAGGTGCAGTAAGCATTTTGCACAGCAAGGAGGTGCTACTGATCCCTCATAAAACACCCCAAGTCTTTCAAACTAATGGCATTTGTTTCTTGCCATCTATACGTTGGCTTTTGTCGGCAGGTTATTTCGCTTACGGCCATACCAACCTGAACACGCCCGATCTCGTCCGATCTCGGAAGCTAAGCAGGTTCGGGCCTGGTTAGTACTTGGATGGGAGACCGCCTGGGAATACCAGGTGCAGTAAGCATTTTGCACAGCAAGGAGGTGCTACTGATCCCTCATAAAACACCCCAAGTCTTTCAAACTAATGGCATTTGTTTCTTGCCATCTATACGTTGGCTTTTGTCGGCAGGTTATTTCGCTTACGGCCATACCAACCTGAACACGCCCGATCTCGTCCGATCTCGGAAGCTAAGCAGGTTCGGGCCTGGTTAGTACTTGGATGGGAGACCGCCTGGGAATACCAGGTGCAGTAAGCATTTTGCACAGCAAGGAGGTGCTACTGATCCCTCATAAAACACCCCAAGTCTTTCAAACTAATGGCATTTGTTTCTTGCCATCTATACGTTGGCTTTTGTCGGCAGGTTATTTCGCTTACGGCCATACCAACCTGAACACGCCCGATCTAGTCCGATCTCGGAAGCTAAGCAGGTTCGGGCCTGGTTAGTACTTGGATGGGAGACCGCCTGGGAATACCAGGTGCAGTAAGCATTTTGCACAGCAAGTAGGTGCTACTTATCCCTCATAAAACACCCCAAGTCTTTCAAACTAATGGCATTTGTTTCTTGCCATCTATACGTTGGCTTTTGTCTGCAGATTATTTCACTTACGGCCATACCAACCTGAACACGCCCGATCTCGTCCGATCTCGGAAGCTAAGCAGGTTCGGGCCTGGTTAGTACTTGGATGGGAGACCGCCTGGGAATACCAGGTGCAGTAAGCATTTTGCACAGCAAGGAGGTGCTACTTATCCCTCATAAAACACCCCAAGTCTTTCAAACTAATGGCATTTGTTTCTTGCCATCTATACGTTGGCTTTTGTCGGCAGGTTATTTTGCTTACGGCCATACCAACATGAACACGCCCGATCTCGTCCGATCTCGGAAGCTAAGCAGGTTCGGGCCTGGTTAGTACTTGGATGGGAGACCGCCTGGGAATACCAGGTGCAGTAAGCATTTTGCACAGCAAGGAGGTGCTACTGATCCCTCATAAAACACCCCAAGTCTTTCAAACTAATGGCATTTGTTTCTTGCCATCTATACGTTGGCTTTTGTCGGCAGGTTATTTCGCTTACGGCCATACCAACCTGAACACGCCCGATCTCGTCCGATCTCGGAAGCTAAGCAGGTTCGGGCCTGGTTAGTACTTGGATGGGAGACCGCCTGGGAATACCAGGTGCAGTAAGCATTTTGCACAGCAAGGAGGTGCTACTGATCCCTCATAAAACACCCCAAGTCTTTCAAACTAATGGCATTTGTTTCTTGCCATCTATACGTTGGCTTTTGTCTGCAGGTTATTTCGCTTACGGCCATACCAACCTGAACACGCCCGATCTCGTCCGATCTCGGAAGCTAAGCAGGTTCGGGCCTGGTTAGTACTTGGATGGGAGACCGCCTGGGAATACCAGGTGCAGTAAGCATTTTGCACAGCAAGGAGGTGCTACTGATCCCTCATAAAACACCCCAAGTCTTTCAAACTAATGGCATTTGTTTCTTGCCATCTATACGTTGGCTTTTGTCGGCAGGTTATTTCGCTTACGGCCATACCAACCTGAACACGCCCGATCTCGTCCGATCTCGGAAGCTAAGCAGGTTCGGGCCTGGTTAGTACTTGGATAGGAGACCGCCTGGGAATACCAGGTGCAGTAAGCATTTTGCACAGCAAGGAGGTGCTACTGATCCCTCATAAAACACCCCAAGTCTTTCAAACTAATGGCATTTGTTTCTTGCCATCTATACGTTGGCTTTTGTCTGCAGGTTATTTCGCTTACGGCCATACCAACCTGAACACGCCCGATCTCGTCCGATCTCGGAAGCTAAGCAGGTTCGGGCCTGGTTAGTACTTGGATGGGAGACCGCCTGGGAATACCAGGTGCAGTAAGCATTTTGCACAGCAAGGAGGTGCTACTGATCCCTCATAAAACACCCCAAGTCTTTCAAACTAATGGCATTTGTTTCTTGCCATCTATACGTTGGCTTTTGTCAGCAGGTTATTTCGCTTACGGCCATACCAACCTGAACACGCCCGATCTCGTCCGATCTCGGAAGCTAAGCAGGTTCGGGCCTGGTTAGTACTTGGATGGGAGACCGCCTGGGAATACCAGGTGCAGTAAGCATTTTGCACAGCAAGGAGGTGCTACTGATCCCTCATAAAACACCCCAAGTCTTTCAAACTAATGGCATTTGTTTCTTGCCATCTATACGTTGGCTTTTGTCGGCAGGTTATTTCGCTTACGGCCATACCAACCTGAACACGCCCGATCTCGTCCGATCTCGGAAGCTAAGCAGGTTCGGGCCTGGTTAGTACTTGGATGGGAGACCGCCTGGGAATACCAGGTGCAGTAAGCATTTTGCACAGCAAGGAGGTGCTACTGATCCCTCATAAAACACCCCAAGTCTTTCAAACTAATGGCATTTGTTTCTTGCCATCTATACGTTGGCTTTTGTCGGCAGGTTATTTCGCTTACGGCCATACCAACCTGAACACGCCCGATCTCGTCCGATCTCGGAAGCTAAGCAGGTTCGGGCCTGGTTAGTACTTGGATGGGAGACCGCCTGGGAATACCAGGTGCAGTAAGCATTTTGCACAGCAAGGAGGTGCTACTTATCCCTCATAAAACACCCCAAGTCTTTCAAACTAATGGCATTTGTTTCTTGCCATCTATACGTTGGCTTTTGTCGGCACGTTATTTCGCTTACGGCCATACCAACCTGAACACGCCCGATCTCGTCCGATCTCGGAAGCTAAGCAGGTTCGGGCCTGGTTAGTACTTGGATGGGAGACCGCCTGGGAATACCAGGTGCAGTAAGCATTTTGCACAGCAAGGAGGTGCATCTGATCCCTCATAAAACACCCCAAGTCTTTCAAACTAATGGCATTTGTTTCTTGCCATCTATACGTTGGCTTTTGTCGGCAGGTTATTTCGCTTACGGCCATACCAACCTGAACACGCCCGATCTCGTCCGATCTCGGAAGCTAAGCAGGTTCGGGCCTGGTTAGTACTTGGATGGGAGACCGCCTGGGAATACCAGGTGCAGTAAGCATTTTGCACAGCAAGGAGGTGCTACTGATCCCTCATAAAACACCCCAAGTCTTTCAAACTAATGGCATTTGTTTCTTGCCATCTATACGTTGGCTTTTGTCGGCAGGTTATTTCGCTTACGGCCATACCAACCTGAACACGCCCGATCTCGTCCGATCTCGGAAGCTAAGCTGGTTCGGGCCTTGTTAGTACTTGGATGGAAGACCGCCTGGGAATACCAGGTGCAGTAAGCATTTTGCACAGCAAGGAGGTGCTACTGATCCCTCATAAAACACCCAAAGTCTTTCAAACTAATGGCATTTGTTTCTTGCCATCTATACGTTGGCTTTTGTCTGCAGGTTATTTTGCTTACGGCCATACCAACCTGAACACGCCCGATCTCATCCGATCTCGGAAGCTAAGCAGGTTTGGGCCTGCTTAGTACTTGGATGGGAGACCGCCTGGGAATACCAGGTGCAGTAAGCATTTTGCACAGCAAGGAGGTGCTACTGATCCCTCATAAAACACCCCAAGTCTTTCAAACTAATGGCATTTGTTTCTTGCCATCTATACGTTGGCTTTTGTCGGCAGGTTATTTCGCTTTCGGCCATACCAACCTGAACACGCCCGATCTCGTCCGATCTCGGAAGCTAAGCAGGTTCGGGCCTGGTTAGTACTTGGATGGGAGACCGCCTGGGAATACCAGGTGCAGTAAGCATTTTGCACAGCAAGGAGATGCTACTGATCCCTCATAAAACACCCCAAGTCTTTCAAACTAATGGCATTTGTTTCTTGCCATCTATACGTTGGCTTTTGTCGGCAGGTTATTTCGCTTACGGCCATACCAACCTGAACACGCCCGATCTCGTCCGATCTCGGAAGCTAAGCAGGTTCGGGCCTGGTTAGTACTTGGATTGGAGACCGCCTGGGAATACCAGGTGCAGTAAGCATTTTGCACAGCAAGGAGGTGCTACTTATCCCTCATAAAACACCCCAAGTCTTTCAAACTAATGGCATTTGTTTCTTGCCATCTATACGTTGGCTTTTGTCGGCAGATTATTTCACTTACGGCCATACCAACCTGAACACGCCCGATCTTGTCCGATCTCGGAAGCTAAGCAGGTTCGGGCCTGGTTAGTACTTGGATGGGAGACCGCCTGGGAATACCAGGTGCAGTAAGCATTTTGCACAGCAAGGAGGTGCTACTTATCCCTCATAAAACACCCCAAGTCTTTCAAACTAATGGCATTTGTTTCTTGCCATCTATACGTTGGCTTTTGTCGGCAGGTTATTTTGCTTACGGCCATACCAACATGAACACGCCCGATCTCGTCCGATCTCGGAAGCTAAGCAGGTTCGGGCCTGGTTAGTACTTGGATGGGAGACAGCCTGGGAATACCAGGTGCAGTAAGCATTTTGCACAGCAAGGAGGTGCTACTGATCCCTCATAAAACACCCCAAGTCTTTCAAACTAATGGCATTTGTTTCTTGCCATCTATACGTTGGCTTTTGTCGGCAGGTTATTTCGCTTTCGGCCATACCAACCTGAACACGCCCGATCTCGTCCGATCTCGGAAGCTAAGCAGGTTCGGGCCTGGTTAGTACTTGGATGGGAGACCGCCTGGGAATACCAGGTGCAGTAAGCATTTTGCACAGCAAGGAGATGCTACTGATCCCTCATAAAACACCCCAAGTCTTTCAAACTAATGGCATTTGTTTCTTGCCATCTATACGTTGGCTTTTGTCGGCAGGTTATTTCGCTTACGGCCATACCAACCTGAACACGCCCGATCTCGTCCGATCTCGGAAGCTAAGCAGGTTCGGGCCTGGTTAGTACTTGGATTGGAGACCGCCTGGGAATACCAGGTGCAGTAAGCATTTTGCACAGCAAGGAGGTGCTACTTATCCCTCATAAAACACCCCAAGTCTTTCAAACTAATGGCATTTGTTTCTTGCCATCTATACGTTGGCTTTTGTCGGCAGATTATTTCACTTACGGCCATACCAACCTGAACACGCCCGATCTCGTCCGATCTCGGAAGCTAAGCAGGTTCGGGCCTGGTTAGTACTTGGATGGGAGACCGCCTGGTAATACCAGGTGCAGTAAGCATTTTGCACAGCAAGGAGGTGCTACTTATCCCTCATAAAACACCCCAAGTCTTTCAAACTAATGGCATTTGTTTCTTGCCATCTATACGTTGGCTTTTGTCGGCAGGTTATTTTGCTTACGGCCATACCAACATGAACACGCCCGATCTCGTCCGATCTCGGAAGCTAAGCAGGTTCGGGCCTGGTTAGTACTTGGATGGGAGACAGCCTGGGAATACCAGGTGCAGTAAGCATTTTGCACAGCAAGGAGGTGCTACTGATCCCTCATAAAACACCCCAAGTCTTTCAAACTAATGGCATTTGTTTCTTGCCATCTATACGTTGGCTTTTGTCGGCAGGTTATTTCGCTTACGGCCATACCAACCTGAACACGCCCGATCTCGTCCGATCTCGGAAGCTAAGCAGGTTCGGGCCTGGTTAGTACTTGGATGGGAGACCGCCTGGGAATACCAGGTGCAGTAAGCATTTTGCACAGCAAGGAGGTGCAACTGATCCCTCATAAAACACCCCAAGTCTTTCAAACTAATGGCATTTGTTTCTTGCCATCTATACGTTGGCTTTTGTCGGCAGGTTATTTCGCTTACGGCCATACCAACCTGAACACGCCCGATCTCGTCCGATCTCGGAAGCTAAGCTGGTTCGGGCCTTGTTAGTACTTGGATGGAAGACCGCCTGGGAATACCAGGTGCAGTAAGCATTTTGCACAGCAAGGAGGTGCTACTGATCCCTCATAAAACACCCCAAGTCTTTCAAACTAATGGCATTTGTTTCTTGCCATCTATACGTTGGCTTTTGTCTGCAGGTTATTTTGCTTACGGCCATACCAACCTGAACATGCCCGATCTCATCCGATCTCGGAAGCTAAGCAGGTTTGGGCCTGCTTAGTACTTGGATGGGAGACCGCCTGGGAATACCAGGTGCAGTAAGCATTTTGCACAGCAAGGAGGTGCTACTGATCCCTCATAAAACACCCCAAGTCTTTCAAACTAATGGCATTTGTTTCTTGCCATCTATACGTTGGCTTTTGTCGGCCGGTTATTTCGCTTTCGGCCATACCAACCTGAACACGCCCGATCTCGTCCGATCTCGGAAGCTAAGCAGGTTCGGGCCTGGTTAGTACTTGGATGGGAGACCGCCTGGGAATACCAGGTGCAGTAAGCATTTTGCACAGCAAGGAGATGCTACTGATCCCTCATAAAACACCCCAAGTCTTTCAAACTAATGGCATTTGTTTCTTGCCATCTATACGTTGGCTTTTGTCGGCAGGTTATTTCGCTTACGGCCATACCAACCTGAACACGCCCGATCTCGTCCGATCTCGGAAGCTAAGCAGGTTCGGGCCTGGTTAGTACTTGGATTGGAGACCGCCTGGGAATACCAGGTGCAGTAAGCATTTTGCACAGCAAGGAGGTGCTACTTATCCCTCATAAAACACCCCAAGTCTTTCAAACTAATGGCATTTGTTTCTTGCCATCTATACGTTGGCTTTTGTCGGCAGATTATTTCACTTACGGCCATACCAACCTGAACACGCCCGATCTCGTCCGATCTCGGAAGCTAAGCAGGTTCGGGCCTGGTTAGTACTTGGATGGGAGACCGCCTGGGAATACCAGGTGCAGTAAGCATTTTGCACAGCAAGGAGGTTCTACTTATCCCTCATAAAACACCCCAAGTCTTTCAAACTAATGGCATTTGTTTCTTGCCATCTATACGTTGGCTTTTGTCGGCAGGTTATTTTGCTTACGGCCATACCAACATGAACACGCCCGATCTCGTCCGATCTCGGAAGCTAAGCAGGTTCGGGCCTGGTTAGTACTTGGATGGGAGACAGCCTGGGAATACCAGGTGCAGTAAGCATTTTGCACAGCAAGGAGGTGCTACTGATCCCTCATAAAACACCCCAAGTCTTTCAAACTAATGGCATTTGTTTCTTGCCATCTATACGTTGGCTTTTGTCGGCAGGTTATTTCGCTTTCGGCCATACCAACCTGAACACGCCCGATCTCGTCCGATCTCGGAAGCTAAGCAGGTTCGGGCCTGGTTAGTACTTGGATGGGAGACCGCCTGGGAATACCAGGTGCAGTAAGCATTTTGCACAGCAAGGAGATGCTACTGATCCCTCATAAAACACCCCAAGTCTTTCAAACTAATGGCATTTGTTTCTTGCCATCTATACGTTGGCTTTTGTCGGCAGGTTATTTCGCTTACGGCCATACCAACCTGAACACGCCCGATCTCGTCCGATCTCGGAAGCTAAGCAGGTTCGGGCCTGGTTAGTACTTGGATTGGAGACCGCCTGGGAATACCAGGTGCAGTAAGCATTTTGCACAGCAAGGAGGTGCTACTTATCCCTCATAAAACACCCCAAGTCTTTCAAACTAATGGCATTTGTTTCTTGCCATCTATACGTTGGCTTTTGTCGGCAGATTATTTCACTTACGGCCATACCAACCTGAACACGCCCGATCTCGTCCGATCTCGGAAGCTAAGCAGGTTCGGGCCTGGTTAGTACTTGGATGGGAGACCGCCTGGTAATACCAGGTGCAGTAAGCATTTTGCACAGCAAGGAGGTGCTACTTATCCCTCATAAAACACCCCAAGTCTTTCAAACTAATGGCATTTGTTTCTTGCCATCTATACGTTGGCTTTTGTCGGCAGGTTATTTTGCTTACGGCCATACCAACATGAACACGCCCGATCTCGTCCGATCTCGGAAGCTAAGCAGGTTCGGGCCTGGTTAGTACTTGGATGGGAGACAGCCTGGGAATACCAGGTGCAGTAAGCATTTTGCACAGCAAGGAGGTGCTACTGATCCCTCATAAAACACCCCAAGTCTTTCAAACTAATGGCATTTGTTTCTTGCCATCTATACGTTGGCTTTTGTCGGCAGGTTATTTCGCTTACGGCCATACCAACCTGAACACGCCCGATCTCGTCCGATCTCGGAAGCTAAGCAGGTTCGGGCCTGGTTAGTACTTGGATGGGAGACCGCCTGGGAATACCAGGTGCAGTAAGCATTTTGCACAGCAAGGGCAGTAAGCATTTTGCACAGCAAGGAGGTGCTACTGATCCCTCATAAAACACCCCAAGTCTTTCAAACTAATGGCATTTGTTTCTTGCCATCTATACGTTGGCTTTTGTCTGCAGGTTATTTCGCTTACGGCCATACCAACCTGAACACGCCCGATCTCGTCCGATCTCGGAAGCTAAGCAGGTTCGGGCCTGGTTAGTACTTGGATGGGAGACCGCCTGGGAATACCAGGTGCAGTAAGCATTTTGCACAGCAAGGAGGTGCTACTGATCCCTCATAAAACACCCCAAGTCTTTCAAACTAATGGCATTTGTTTCTTGCCATCTATACGTTGGCTTTTGTCGGCAGGTTATTCCGCTTACGGCCATACCAACCTGAACACGCCCGATCTCGTCCGATCTCGGAAGCTAAGCAGGTTCGGGCCTGGTTAGTACTTGGATGGGAGACCGCCTGGGAATACCAGGTGCAGTAAGCATTTTGCACAGCAAGGAGGTGCTACTGATCCCTCATAAAACACACCAAGTCTTTCAAACTAATGGCATTTGTTTCTTGCCATCTATACGTTGGCTTTTGTCGGCAGGTTATTTCGCTTACGGCCATACCAACCTGAACACGCCCGATCTCGTCCGATCTCGGAAGCTAAGCAGGTTCGGGCCTGGTTAGTACTTGGATGGGAGACCGCCTGGGAATACCAGGTGCAGTAAGCATTTTGCACAGCAAGGAGGTGCTACTTATCCCTCATAAAACACCCCAAGTCTTTCAAACTAATGGCATTTGTTTCTTGCCATCTATACGTTGGCTTTTGTCGGCAGGTTATTTCGCTTACGGCCATACCAACCTGAACACGCCCGATCTCGTCCGATCTCGGAAGCTAAGCAGGTTCGGGCCTGGTTAGTACTTGGATGGGAGACCGCCTGGGAATACCAGGTGCAGTAAGCATTTTGCACAGCAAGGAGGTGCAACTGATCCCTCATAAAACACCCCAAGTCTTTCAAACTAATGGCATTTGTTTCTTGCCATCTATACGTTGGCTTTTGTCGGCAGGTTATTTCGCTTACGGCCATACCAACCTGAACACGCCCGATCTCGTCCGATCTCGGAAGCTAAGCAGGTTCGGGCCTGGTTAGTACTTGGATGGGAGACCGCCTGGGAATACCAGGTGCAGTAAGCATTTTGCACAGCAAGGAGGTGCTACTGATCCCTCATAAAACACCCCAAGTCTTTCAAACTAATGGCATTTGTTTCTTGCCATCTATACGTTGGCTTTTGTCGGCAGGTTATTTCGCTTACGGCCATACCAACCTGAACACGCCCGATCTCGTCCGATCTCGGAAGCTAAGCTGGTTCGGGCCTTGTTAGTACTTGGATGGAAGACCGCCTGGGAATACCAGGTGCAGTAAGCATTTTGCACAGCAAGGAGGTGCTACTGATCCCTCATAAAACACCCCAAGTCTTTCAAACTAATGGCATTTGTTTCTTGCCATCTATACGTTGGCTTTTGTCTGCACGTTATTTTGCTTACGGCCATACCAACCTGAACACGCCCGATCTCATCCGATCTCGGAAGCTAAGCAGGTTTGGGCCTGCTTAGTACTTGGATGGGAGACCGCCTGGGAATACCAGGTGCAGTAAGCATTTTGCACAGCAAGGAGGTGCTACTGATCCCTCATAAAACACCCCAAGTCTTTCAAACTAATGGCATTTGTTTCTTGCCATCTATACGTTGGCTTTTGTCGGCAGGTTATTTCGCTTTCGGCCATACCAACCTGAACACGCCCGATCTCGTCCGATCTCGGAAGCTAAGCAGGTTCGGGCCTGGTTAGTACTTGGATGGGAGACCGCCTGGGAATACCAGGTGCAGTAAGCATTTTGCACAGCAAGGAGGTGCTACTGATCCCTCATAAAACACCCCAAGTCTTTCAAACTAATGGCATTTGTTTCTTGCCATCTATACGTTGGCTTTTGTCGGCAGGTTATTTCGCTTACGGCCATACCAACCTGAACACGCCCGATCTCGTCCGATCTCGGAAGCTAAGCAGGTTCGGGCCTGGTTAGTACTTGGATTGGAGACCGCCTGGGAATACCAGGTGCAGTAAGCATTTTGCACAGCAAGGAGGTGCTACTTATCCCTCATAAAACACCCCAAGTCTTTCAAACTAATGGCATTTGTTTCTTGCCATCTATACGTTGGCTTTTGTCGGCAGATTATTTCACTTACGGCCATACCAACCTGAACACGCCCGATCTCGTCAGATCTCGGAAGCTAAGCAGGTTCGGGCCTGGTTAGTACTTGGATGGGAGACCCCCTGGGAATACCAGGTGCAGTAAGCATTTTGCACAGCAAGGAGGTGCTACTTATCCCTCATAAAACACCCCAAGTCTTTCAAACTAATGGCATTTGTTTCTTGCCATCTATACGTTGGCTTTTGTCGGCAGGTTATTTTGCTTACGGCCATACCAACATGAACACGCCCGATCTCGTCCGATCTCGGAAGCTAAGCAGGTTCGGGCCAGGTTAGTACTTGGATGGGAGACCGCCTGGGAATACCAGGTGCAGTAAGCATTTTGCACAGCAAGGAGGTGCTACTTATCCCTCATAAAACACCCCAAGTCTTTCAAACTAATGGCATTTGTTTCTTGCCATCTATACGTTGGCTTTTGTCGGCAGATGATTTCACTTATGGCCATACCAACCTGAACACGCCCGATCTCGTCCGATCTCGGAAGCTAAGCAGGTTCGGGCCTGGTTAGTACTTGGATGGGAGACAGCCTGGGAATACCAGGTGCAGTAAGCATTTTGCACAGCAAGGAGGTGCTACTTATCCCTCATAAAACACCCCAAGTCTTTCAAACTATTGGCATTTGTTTCTTGCCATCTATACGTTGGCTTTTGTCGGCAGGTTATTTTGCTTACGGCCATACCAACCTGAACACGCCCGATCTCGTCCGATCTCGGAAGCTAAGCAGGTTCGGGCCTGGTTAGTACTTGGATGGGAGACCGCCTGGGAATACCAGGTGCAGTAAGCATTTTGCACAGCAAGGAGGTGCTACTGATCCCTCATAAAACACCCCAAGTCTTTCAAACTAATGGCATTTGTTTCTTGCCATCTATACGTTGGCTTTTGTCGGCAGGTTATTTCGCTTACGGCCATACCAACCTGAACACGCCCGATCTCGTCCGATCTCGGAAGCTAAGCAGGTTCGGGCCTGGTTAGTACTTGGATGGGAGACCGCCTGGGAATACCAGGTGCAGTAAGCATTTTGCACAGCAAGGAGGTGCAACTGATCCCTCATAAAACACCCCAAGTCTTTCAAACTAATGGCATTTGTTTCTTGCCATCTATACGTTGGCTTTTGTCGGCAGGTTATTTCGCTTACGGCCATACCAACCTGAACACGCCCGATCTCGTCCGATCTCGGAAGCTAAGCAGGTTCGGGCCTGGTTAGTACTTGGATGGGAGACCGCCTGGGAATACCAGGTGCAGTAAGCATTTTGCACAGCAAGGAGGTGCTACTGATCCCTCATAAAACACCCCAAGTCTTTCAAACTAATGGCATTTGTTTCTTGCCATCTATACGTTGGCTTTTGTCGGCAGGTTATTTCGCTTACGGCCATACCAACCTGAACACGCCCGATCTCGTCCGATCTCGGAAGCTAAGCTGGTTCGGGCCTTGTTAGTACTTGGATGGAAGACCGCCTGGGAATACCAGGTGCAGTAAGCATTTTGCACAGCAAGGAGGTGCTACTGATCCCTCATAAAACACCCCAAGTCTTTCAAACTAATGGCATTTGTTTCTTGCCATCTATACGTTGGCTTTTGTCTGCAGGTTATTTTGCTTACGGCCATACCAACCTGAACACGCCCGATCTCATCCGATCTCGGAAGCTAAGCAGGTTTGGGCCTGCTTAGTACTTGGATGGGAGACCGCCTGGGAATACCAGGTGCAGTAAGCATTTTGCACAGCAAGGAGGTGCTACTGATCCCTCATAAAACACCCCAAGTCTTTCAAACTAATGGCATTTGTTTCTTGCCATCTATACGTTGGCTTTTGTCGGCAGGTTATTTCGCTTTCGGCCATACCAACCTGAACACGCCCAATCTCGTCCGATCTCGGAAGCTAAGCAGGTTCGGGCCTGGTTAGTACTTGGATGGGAGACCGCCTGGGAATACCAGGTGCAGTAAGCATTTTGCACAGCAAGGAGGTGCTACTGATCCCTCATAAAACACCCCAAGTCTTTCAAACTAATGGCATTTGTTTCTTGCCATCTATACGTTGGCTTTTGTCGGCAGGTTATTTCGCTTACGGCCATACCAACCTGAACACGCCCGATCTCGTCCGATCTCGGAAGCTAAGCAGGTTCGGGCCTGGTTAGTACTTGGATTGGAGACCGCCTGGGAATACCAGGTGCAGTAAGCATTTTGCACAGCAAGGAGGTGCTACTTATCCCTCATAAAACACCCCAAGTCTTTCAAACTAATGGCATTTGTTTCTTGCCATCTATACGTTGGCTTTTGTCGGCAGGTTATTTCGCTTACGGCCATACCAACCTGAACACGCCCGATCTCGTCCGATCTCGGAAGCTAAGCAGGTTCGGGCCTGGTTAGTACTTGGATGGGAGACCGCCTGGGAATACCAGGTGCAGTAAGCATTTTGCACAGCAAGGAGGTGCAACTGATCCCTCATAAAACACCCCAAGTCTTTCAAACTAATGGCATTTGTTTCTTGCCATCTATACGTTGGCTTTTGTCGGCAGATGATTTCGCTTACGGCCATACCAACCTGAACACGCCCGATCTCGTCCGATCTCGGAAGCTAAGCAGGTTCGGGCCTGGTTAGTACTTGGATGGGAGACCGCCTGGGAATACCAGGTGCAGTAAGCATTTTGCACAGCAAGGAGGTGCTACTGATCCCTCATAAAACACCCCAAGTCTTTCAAACTAATGGCATTTGTTTCTTGCCATCTATACGTTGGCTTTTGTTGGCAGGTTATTTCGCTTACGGCCATACCAACCTGAACACGCCCGATCTCGTCCGATCTCGGAAGCTAAGCAGGTTCGGGCCTGGTTAGTACTTGGATGGGAGACCGCCTGGGAATACCAGGTGCAGTAAGCATTTTGCACAGCAAGGAGGTGCTACTGATCCCTCATAAAACACCCCAAGTCTTTCAAACTAATGGCATTTGTTTCTTGCCATCTATACGTTGGCTTTTGTCGGCAGGTTATTTCGCTTACGGCCATACCAACGTGAACACGCCCGATTTCGTCCGATCTCGGAAGCTAAGCAGGTTCGGGCCTGGTTAGTACTTGGATGGGAGACCGCCTGGGAATACCAGGTGCAGTAAGCATTTTGCCCAGCAAGGAGCTGCTACTGATCCCTCATAAAACACCCCAAGTCTTTCAAACTAATGGCATTTGTTTCTTGCCATCTATACGTTGGCTTTTGTCGGCAGGTTATTTCGCTTACGGCCATACCAACCTGAACACGCCCGATCTCGTCCGATCTCGGAAGCTAAGCAGGTTCGGGCCTGGTTAGTACTTGGATGGGAGACCGCCTGGGAATACCAGGTGCAGTAAGCATTTTGCACAGCAAGGAGGTGCTACTTATCCCTCATAAAACACCCCAAGTCTTTCAAACTAATGGCATTTGTTTCTTGCCATCTATACGTTGGCTTTTGTCGGCAGGTTAATTCGCTTACGGCCATACCAACCTGAACACGCCCGATCTCGTTCGATCTCGGAAGCTAAGCAGGTTCGGGCCTGGTTAGTACTTGGATGGGAGACCGCCTGGGAATACCAGGTGCAGTAAGCATTTTGCACAGCAAGGAGGTGCTACTGATCCCTCATAAAACACCCCAAGTCTTTCAAACTAATGGCATTTGTTTCTTGCCATCTATACGTTGGCTTTTGTCGGCAGGTTATTTCGCTTACGGCCATACCAACCTGAACACGCCCGATCTCGTCCGATCTCGGAAGCTAAGCTGGTTCGGGCCTTGTTAGTACTTGGATGGGAGACCGCCTTGGAATACCAGGTGCAGTAAGCATTTTGCACAGCAAGGAGGTGCTACTGATCCCTCATAAAACACCCCAAGTCTTTCAAACTAATGGCATTTGTTTCTTGCCATCTATACGTTGGCTTTTGTCTGCAGGTTATTTTGCTTACGGCCATACCAACCTGAACACGCCCGATCTCATCCGATCTCGGAAGCTAAGCAGGTTCGGGCCTGCTTAGTACTTGGATGGGAGACCGCCTGGGAATACCAGGTGCAGTAAGCATTTTGCACAGCAAGGAGGTGCTACTGATCCCTCATAAAACACCCCAAGTCTTTCAAACTAATGGCATTTGTTTCTTGCCATCTATACGTTGGCTTTTGTCTGCAGGTTATTTCGCTTACGGCCATACCAACCTGAACACGCCCGATCTTGTCCGATCTCGGAAGCTAAGCAGGTTCGGGCCTGGTTAGTACTTGGATGGGAGACCGCCTGGGAATACCAGGTGCAGTAAGCATTTTGCACAGCAAGGAGGTGCTACTTATCCCTCATAAAACACCCCAAGTCTTTCAAACTAATGGCATTTGTTTCTTGCCATCTATACGTTGGCTTTTGTCGGCAGGTTATTTCGCTTACGGCCATACCAACCTGAACACGCCCGATCTCGTCCGATCTCGGAAGCTAAGCAGGTTCGGGCCTGGTTAGTACTTGGATGGGAGACCGCCTGGGAATACCAGGTGCAGTAAGCATTTTGCACAGCAAGGAGGTGCAACTGATCCCTCATAAAACACCCCAAGTCTTTCAAACTAATGGCATTTGTTTCTTGCCATCTATACGTTGGCTTTTGTCGGCAGGTTATTTCGCTTACGGCCATACCAACCTGAACACGCCCGATCTCGTCCGATCTCGGAAGCTAAGCAGGTTCGGGCCTGGTTAGTACTTGGATGGGAGACCGCCTGGGAATACCAGGTGCAGTAAGCATTTTGCACAGCAAGGAGGTGCTACTGATCCCTCATAAAACACCCCAAGTCTTTCAAACTAATGGCATTTGTTTCTTGCCATCTATACGTTGGCTTTTGTCGGCAGGTTATTTCGCTTACGGCCATACCAACCTGAACACGCCCGATCTCGTCCGATCTCGGAAGCTAAGCTGGTTCGGGCCTTGTTAGTACTTGGATGGAAGACCGCCTGGGAATACCAGGTGCAGTAAGCATTTTGCACAGCAAGGAGGTGCTACTGATCCCTCATAAAACACCCCAAGTCTTTCAAACTAATGGCATTTGTTTCTTGCCATCTATACGTTGGCTTTTGTCTGCAGGTTATTTTGCTTACGGCCATACCAACCTGAACACGCCCGATCTCATCCGATCTCGGAAGCTAAGCAGGTTTGGGCCTGCTTAGTACTTGGATGGGAGACCGCCTGGGAATACCAGGTGCAGTAAGCATTTTGCACAGCAAGGAGGTGCTACTGATCCCTCATAAAACACCCCAAGTCTTTCAAACTAATGGCATTTGTTTCTTGCCATCTATACGTTGGCTTTTGTCGGCAGGTTATTTCGCTTTCGGCCATACCAACCTGAACACGCCCGATCTCGTCCGATCTCGGAAGCTAAGCAGGTTCGGGCCTGGTTAGTACTTGGATGGGAGACCGCCTGGGAATACCAGGTGCAGTAAGCATTTTGCACAGCAAGGAGGTGCTACTGATCCCTCATAAAACACCCCAAGTCTTTCAAACTAATGGCATTTGTTTCTTGCCATCTATACGTTGGCTTTTGTCGGCAGGTTATTTCGCTTACGGCCATACCAACCTGAACACGCCCGATCTCGTCCGATCTCGGAAGCTAAGCAGGTTCGGGCCTGGTTAGTACTTGGATTGGAGACCGCCTGGGAATACCAGGTGCAGTAAGCATTTTGCACAGCAAGGAGGTGCTACTTATCCCTCATAAAACACCCCAAGTCTTTCAAACTAATGGCATTTGTTTCTTGCCATCTATACGTTGGCTTTTGTCGGCAGATTATTTCACTTACGGCCATACCAACCTGAACACGCCCGATCTCGTCAGATCTCGGAAGCTAAGCAGGTTCGGGCCTGGTTAGTACTTGGATGGGAGACCGCCTGGTAATACCAGGTGCAGTAAGCATTTTGCACAGCAAGGAGGTGCTACTTATCCCTCATAAAACACCCCAAGTCTTTCAAACTAATGGCATTTGTTTCTTGCCATCTATACGTTGGCTTTTGTCGGCAGGTTATTTTGCTTACGGCCATACCAACATGAACACGCCCGATCTCGTCCGATCTCGGAAGCTAAGCAGGTTCGGGCCTGGTTAGTACTTGGATGGGAGACCGCCTGGGAATACCAGGTGCAGTAAGCATTTTGCACAGCAAGGAGGTGCTACTTATCCCTCATAAAACACCCCAAGTCTTTCAAACTAATGGCATTTGTTTCTTGCCATCTATACGTTGGCTTTTGTCGGCAGGTTATTTTGCTTACGGCCATACCAACCTGAACACGCCCGATCTCGTCCGATCTCGGAAGCTAAGCAGGTTCGGGCCTGGTTAGTACTTGGATGGGAGACCGCCTGGGAATACCAGGTGCAGTAAGCATTTTGCACAGCAAGGAGGTGCTACTGATCCCTCATAAAACACCCCAAGTCTTTCAAACTAATGGCATTTGTTTCTTGCCATCTATACGTTGGCTTTTGTCGGCAGATGATTTCGCTTACGGCCATACCAACCTGAACACGCCCGATCTCGTCCGATCTCGGAAGCTAAGCAGGTTCGGGCCTGGTTAGTACTTGGATGGGAGACCGCCTGGGAATACCAGGTGCAGTAAGCATTTTGCACAGCAAGGAGGTGCTACTGATCCCTCATAAAACACCCCAAGTCTTTCAAACTAATGGCATTTGTTTCTTGCCATCTATACGTTGGCTTTTGTCGGCAGATGATTTCGCTTACGGCCATACCAACCTGAACACGCCCGATCTCGTCCGATCTCGGAAGCTAAGCAGGTTCGGGCCTGGTTAGTACTTGGATGGGAGACCGCCTGGGAATACCAGGTGCAGTAAGCATTTTGCACAGCAAGGAGGTGCTACTGATCCCTCATAAAACACCCCAAGTCTTTCAAACTAATGGCATTTGTTTCTTGCCATCTATACGTTGGCTTTTGTCGGCAGGTTATTTCGCTTACGGCCATACCAACCTGAACACGCCCGATCTCGTCCGATCTCGGAAGCTAAGCAGGTTCGGGCCTGGTTAGTACTTGGATGGGAGACCGCCTGGGAATACCAGGTGCAGTAAGCATTTTGCACAGCAAGGAGGTGCTACTGATCCCTCATAAAACACCCCAAGTCTTTCAAACTAATGGCATTTGTTTCTTGCCATCTATACGTTGGCTTTTGTCGGCAGGTTATTTCGCTTACGGCCATACCAACCTGAACACGCCCGATCTCGTCCGATCTCGGAAGCTAAGCTGGTTCGGGCCTTGTTAGTACTTGGATGGAAGACCGCCTGGGAATACCAGGTGCAGTAAGCATTTTGCACAGCAAGGAGGTGCTACTGATCCCTCATAAAACACCCCAAGTCTTTCAAACTAATGGCATTTGTTTCTTGCCATCTATACGTTGGCTTTTGTCTGCAGGTTATTTTGCTTACGGCCATACCAACCTGAACACGCCCGATCTCATCCGATCTCGGAAGCTAAGCAGGTTTGGGCCTGCTTAGTACTTGGATGGGAGACCGCCTGGGAATACCAGGTGCAGTAAGCATTTTGCACAGCAAGGAGGTGCTACTGATCCCTCATAAAACACCCCAAGTCTTTCAAACTAATGGCATTTGTTTCTTGCCATCTATACGTTGGCTTTTGTCGGCAGGTTATTTCGCTTTCGGCCATACCAACCTGAACACGCCCGATCTCGTCCGATCTCGGAAGCTAAGCAGGTTCGGGCCTGGTTAGTACTTGGATGGGAGACCGCCTGGGAATACCAGGTGCAGTAAGCATTTTGCACAGCAAGGAGGTGCTACTGATCCCTCATAAAACACCCCAAGTCTTTCAAACTAATGGCATTTGTTTCTTGCCATCTATACGTTGGCTTTTGTCGGCAGGTTATTTCGCTTACGGCCATACCAACCTGAACACGCCCGATCTCGTCCGATCTCGGAAGCTAAGCAGGTTCGGGCCTGGTTAGTACTTGGATTGGAGACCGCCTGGGAATACCAGGTGCAGTAAGCATTTTGCACAGCAAGGAGGTGCTACTTATCCCTCATAAAACACCCCAAGTCTTTCAAACTAATGGCATTTGTTTCTTGCCATCTATACGTTGGCTTTTGTCGGCAGATTATTTCACTTACGGCCATACCAACCTGAACACGCCCGATCTCGTCAGATCTCGGAAGCTAAGCAGGTTCGGGCCTGGTTAGTACTTGGATGGGAGACCGCCTGGGAATACCAGGTGCAGTAAGCATTTTGCACAGCAAGGAGGTGCTACTTATCCCTCATAAAACACCCCAAGTCTTTCAAACTAATGGCATTTGTTTCTTGCAATCTATACGTTGGCTTTTGTCGGCAGGTTATTTTGCTTACGGCCATACCAACATGAACACGCCCGATCTCGTCCGATCTCGGAAGCTAAGCAGGTTCGGGCCTGGTTAGTACTTGGATGGGAGACCGCCTGGGAATACCAGGTGCAGTAAGCATTTTGCACAGCAAGGAGGTGCTACTTATCCCTCATAAAACACCCCAAGTCTTTCAAACTAATGGCATTTGTTTCTTGCCATCTATACGTTGGCTTTTGTCGGCAGATTATTTCACTTAAGGCCATACCAACCTGAACACGCCCGATCTCGTCCGATCTCGGAAGCTAAGCAGGTTCGGGCCTGGTTAGTACTTGGATGGGAGACCGCCTGGGAATACCAGGTGCAGTAAGCATTTTGCACAGCAAGGAGGTGCTACTTATCCCTCATAAAACACCCCAAGTCTTTCAAACTAATGGCATTTGTTTCTTGCCATCTATACGTTGGCTTTTGTCGGCAGGTTATTTTGCTTACGGCCATACCAACCTGAACACGCCCGATCTCGTCCGATCTCGGAAGCTAAGCAGGTTCGGGCCTGGTTAGTACTTGGATGGGAGACCGCCTCGGAATACCAGGTGCAGTAAGCATTTTGCACAGCAAGGAGGTGCTACTGATCCCTCATAAAACACCCCAAGTCTTTCAAACTAATGGCATTTGTTTCTTGCCATCTATACGTTGGCTTTTGTCGGCAGATGATTTCGCTTACGGCCATACCAACCTGAACACGCCCGATCTCGTCCGATCTCGGAAGCTAAGCAGGTTCGGGCCTGGTTAGTACTTGGATGGGAGACCGCCTGGGAATACCAGGTGCAGTAAGCATTTTGCACAGCAAGGAGGTGCTACTGATCCCTCATAAAACACCCCAAGTCTTTCAAACTAATGGCATTTGTTTCTTGCCATCTATACGTTGGCTTTTGTCTGCAGGTTATTTCGCTTACGGCCATACCAACCTGAACACGCCCGATCTCGTCCGATCTCGGAAGCTAAGCAGGTTCGGGCCTGGTTAGTACTTGGATGGGAGACCGCCTGGGAATACCAGGTGCAGTAAGCATTTTGCACAGCAAGGAGGTGCAACTGATCCCTCATAAAACACCCCAAGTCTTTCAAACTAATGGCATTTGTTTCTTGCCATCTATACGTTGGCTTTTGTCGGCAGGTTATTTCGCTTACGGCCATACCAACCTGAACACGCCCGATCTCGTCCGATCTCGGAAGCTAAGCAGGTTCGGGCCTGGTTAGTACTTGGATGGGAGACCGCCTGGGAATACCAGGTGCAGTAAGCATTTTGCACAGCAAGGAGGTGCTACTGATCCCTCATAAAACACCCCAAGTCTTTCAAACTAATGGCATTTGTTTCTTGCCATCTATACGTTGGCTTTTGTCGGCAGGTTATTTCGCTTACGGCCATACCAACCTGAACACGCCCGATCTCGTCCGATCTCGGAAGCTAAGCTGGTTCGGGCCTTGTTAGTACTTGGATGGAAGACCGCCTGGGAATACCAGGTGCAGTAAGCATTTTGCACAGCAAGGAGGTGCTACTGATCCCTCATAAAACACCCCAAGTCTTTCAAACTAATGGCATTTGTTTCTTGCCATCTATACGTTGGCTTTTGTCTGCAGGTTATTTTGCTTACGGCCATACCAACCTGAACACGCCCGATCTCATCCGATCTCGGAAGCTAAGCAGGTTTGGGCCTGCTTAGTACTTGGATGGGAGACCGCCTGGGAATACCAGGTGCAGTAAGCATTTTGCACAGCAAGGAGGTGCTACTGATCCCTCATAAAACACCCCAAGTCTTTCAAACTAATGGCATTTGTTTCTTGCCATCTATACGTTGGCTTTTGTCGGCAGGTTATTTCGCTTTCGGCCATACCAACCTGAACACGCCCGATCTCGTCCGATCTCGGAAGCTAAGCAGGTTCGGGCCTGGTTAGTACTTGGATGGGAGACCGCCTGGGAATACCAGGTGCAGTAAGCATTTTGCACAGCAAGGAGGTGCTACTGATCCCTCATAAAACACCCCAAGTCTTTCAAACTAATGGCATTTGTTTCTTGCCATCTATACGTTGGCTTTTGTCGGCAGGTTATTTCGCTTACGGCCATACCAACCTGAACACGCCCGATCTCGTCCGATCTCGGAAGCTAAGCAGGTTCGGGCCTGGTTAGTACTTGGATTGGAGACCGCCTGGGAATACCAGGTGCAGTAAGCATTTTGCACAGCAAGGAGGTGCTACTTATCCCTCATAAAACACCCCAAGTCTTTCAAACTAATGGCATTTGTTTCTTGCCATCTATACGTTGGCTTTTGTCGGCAGATTATTTCACTTACGGCCATACCAACCTGAACACGCCCGATCTCGTCAGATCTCGGAAGCTAAGCAGGTTCGGGCCTGGTTAGTACTTGGATGGGAGACCGCCTGGGAATACCAGGTGCAGTAAGCATTTTGCACAGCAAGGAGGTGCTACTTATCCCTCATAAAACACCCCAAGTCTTTCAAACTAATGGCATTTGTTTCTTGCCATCTATACGTTGGCTTTTGTCGGCAGGTTATTTTGCTTACGGCCATACCAACATGAACACGCCCGATCTCGTCCGATCTCGGAAGCTAAGCAGGTTCGGGCCTGGTTAGTACTTGGATGGGAGACCGCCTGGGAATACCAGGTGCAGTAAGCATTTTGCACAGCAAGGAGGTGCTACTTATCCCTCATAAAACACCCCAAGTCTTTCAAACTAATGGCATTTGTTTCTTGCCATCTATACGTTGGCTTTTGTCGGCAGATTATTTCACTTACGGCCATACCAACCTGAACACGCCCGATCTCGTCCGATCTCGGAAGCTAAGCAGGTTCGGGCCTGGTTAGTACTTGGATGGGAGACCGCCTGGGAATACCAGGTGCAGTAAGCATTTTGCACAGCAAGGAGGTGCTACTTATCCCTCATAAAACACCCCAAGTCTTTCAAACTAATGGCATTTGTTTCTTGCCATCTATACGTTGGCTTTTGTCGGCAGGTTATTTTGCTTACGGCCATACCAACCTGAACACGCCCGATCTCGTCCGATCTCGGAAGCTAAGCAGGTTCGGGCCTGGTTAGTACTTGGATGGGAGACCGCCTGGGAATACCAGGTGCAGTAAGCATTTTGCACAGCAAGGAGGTGCTACTGATCCCTCATAAAACACCCCAAGTCTTTCAAACTAATGGCATTTGTTTCTTGCCATCTATACGTTGGCTTTTGTCGGCAGATGATTTCGCTTACGGCCATACCAACCTGAACACGCCCGATCTCGTCCGATCTCGGAAGCTAAGCAGGTTCGGGCCTGGTTAGTACTTGGATGGGAGACCGCCTGGGAATACCAGGTGCAGTAAGCATTTTGCACAGCAAGGAGGTGCTACTGATCCCTCATAAAACACCCCAAGTCTTTCAAACTAATGGCATTTGTTTCTTGCCATCTATACGTTGGCTTTTGTTGGCAGGTTATTTCGCTTACGGCCATACCAACCTGAACACGCCCGATCTCGTCCGATCTCGGAAGCTAAGCAGGTTCGGGCCTGGTTAGTACTTGGATGGGAGACCGCCTGGGAATACCAGGTGCAGTAAGCATTTTGCACAGCAAGGAGGTGCTACTGATCCCTCATAAAACACCCCAAGTCTTTCA
The DNA here is from genome assembly GCF_963971535.1 of Notolepis coatsorum. Classification (NCBI taxonomy): domain Eukaryota; kingdom Metazoa; phylum Chordata; class Actinopteri; order Aulopiformes; family Paralepididae; genus Notolepis; species Notolepis coatsorum. Next base: position 129,558,094 of record NC_140176.1, read on the forward strand.
AACTAATGGCATTTGTTTCTTGCCATCTATACGTTGGCTTTTGTCGGCAGGTTATTTCGCTTACGGCCATACCAACGTGAACACGCCCGATTTCGTCCGATCTCGGAAGCTAAGCAGGTTCGGGCCTGGTTAGTACTTGGATGGGAGACCGCCTGGGAATACCAGGTGCAGTAAGCATTTTGCCCAGCAAGGAGCTGCTACTGATCCCTCATAAAACACCCCAAGTCTTTCAAACTAATGGCATTTGTTTCTTGCCATCTATACGTTGGCTTTTGTCGGCAGGTTATTTCGCTTACGGCCATACCAACCTGAACACGCCCGATCTCGTCCGATCTCGGAAGCTAAGCAGGTTCGGGCCTGGTTAGTACTTGGATTGGAGACCGCCTGGGAATACCAGGTGCAGTAAGCATTTTGCACAGCAAGGAGGTGCTACTTATCCCTCATAAAACACCCCAAGTCTTTCAAACTAATGGCATTTGTTTCTTGCCATCTATACGTTGGCTTTTGTCGGCAGATTATTTCACTTACGGCCATACCAACCTGAACACGCCCGATCTCGTCAGATCTCGGAAGCTAAGCAGGTTCGGGCCTGGTTAGTACTTGGATGGGAGACCGCCTGGTAATACCAGGTGCAGTAAGCATTTTGCACAGCAAGGAGGTGCTACTTATCCCTCATAAAACACCCCAAGTCTTTCAAACTAATGGCATTTGTTTCTTGCCATCTATACGTTGGCTTTTGTCGGCAGGTTATTTTGCTTACGGCCATACCAACATGAACACGCCCGATCTCGTCCGATCTCGGAAGCTAAGCAGGTTCGGGCCTGGTTAGTACTTGGATGGGAGACCGCCTGGGAATACCAGGTGCAGTAAGCATTTTGCACAGCAAGGAGGTGCTACTTATCCCTCATAAAACACCCCAAGTCTTTCAAACTAATGGCATTTGTTTCTTGCCATCTATACGTTGGCTTTTGTCGGCAGGTTATTTTGCTTACGGCCATACCAACCTGAACACGCCCGATCTCGTCCGATCTCGGAAGCTAAGCAGGTTCGGGCCTGGTTAGTACTTGGATGGGAGACCGCCTGGGAATACCAGGTGCAGTAAGCATTTTGCACAGCAAGGAGGTGCTACTGATCCCTCATAAAACACCCCAAGTCTTTCAAACTAATGGCATTTGTTTCTTGCCATCTATACGTTGGCTTTTGTCGGCAGATGATTTCGCTTACGGCCATACCAACCTGAACACGCCCGATCTCGTCCGATCTCGGAAGCTAAGCAGGTTCGGGCCTGGTTAGTACTTGGATGGGAGACCGCCTGGGAATACCAGGTGCAGTAAGCATTTTGCACAGCAAGGAGGTGCTACTGATCCCTCATAAAACACCCCAAGTCTTTCAAACTAATGGCATTTGTTTCTTGCCATCTATACGTTGGCTTTTGTCGGCAGATGATTTCGCTTACGGCCATACCAACCTGAACACGCCCGATCTCGTCCGATCTCGGAAGCTAAGCAGGTTCGGGCCTGGTTAGTACTTGGATGGGAGACCGCCTGGGAATACCAGGTGCAGTAAGCATTTTGCACAGCAAGGAGGTGCTACTGATCCCTCATAAAACACCCCAAGTCTTTCAAACTAATGGCATTTGTTTCTTGCCATCTATACGTTGGCTTTTGTCGGCAGGTTATTTCGCTTACGGCCATACCAACCTGAACACGCCCGATCTCGTCCGATCTCGGAAGCTAAGCAGGTTCGGGCCTGGTTAGTACTTGGATGGGAGACCGCCTGGGAATACCAGGTGCAGTAAGCATTTTGCACAGCAAGGAGGTGCTACTGATCCCTCATAAAACACCCCAAGTCTTTCAAACTAATGGCATTTGTTTCTTGCCATCTATACGTTGGCTTTTGTCGGCAGGTTATTTCGCTTACGGCCATACCAACCTGAACACGCCCGATCTCGTCCGATCTCGGAAGCTAAGCTGGTTCGGGCCTTGTTAGTACTTGGATGGAAGACCGCCTGGGAATACCAGGTGCAGTAAGCATTTTGCACAGCAAGGAGGTGCTACTGATCCCTCATAAAACACCCCAAGTCTTTCAAACTAATGGCATTTGTTTCTTGCCATCTATACGTTGGCTTTTGTCTGCAGGTTATTTTGCTTACGGCCATACCAACCTGAACACGCCCGATCTCATCCGATCTCGGAAGCTAAGCAGGTTTGGGCCTGCTTAGTACTTGGATGGGAGACCGCCTGGGAATACCAGGTGCAGTAAGCATTTTGCACAGCAAGGAGGTGCTACTGATCCCTCATAAAACACCCCAAGTCTTTCAAACTAATGGCATTTGTTTCTTGCCATCTATACGTTGGCTTTTGTCGGCAGGTTATTTCGCTTTCGGCCATACCAACCTGAACACGCCCGATCTCGTCCGATCTCGGAAGCTAAGCAGGTTCGGGCCTGGTTAGTACTTGGATGGGAGACCGCCTGGGAATACCAGGTGCAGTAAGCATTTTGCACAGCAAGGAGGTGCTACTGATCCCTCATAAAACACCCCAAGTCTTTCAAACTAATGGCATTTGTTTCTTGCCATCTATACGTTGGCTTTTGTCGGCAGGTTATTTCGCTTACGGCCATACCAACCTGAACACGCCCGATCTCGTCCGATCTCGGAAGCTAAGCAGGTTCGGGCCTGGTTAGTACTTGGATTGGAGACCGCCTGGGAATACCAGGTGCAGTAAGCATTTTGCACAGCAAGGAGGTGCTACTTATCCCTCATAAAACACCCCAAGTCTTTCAAACTAATGGCATTTGTTTCTTGCCATCTATACGTTGGCTTTTGTCGGCAGATTATTTCACTTACGGCCATACCAACCTGAACACGCCCGATCTCGTCAGATCTCGGAAGCTAAGCAGGTTCGGGCCTGGTTAGTACTTGGATGGGAGACCGCCTGGGAATACCAGGTGCAGTAAGCATTTTGCACAGCAAGGAGGTGCTACTTATCCCTCATAAAACACCCCAAGTCTTTCAAACTAATGGCATTTGTTTCTTGCAATCTATACGTTGGCTTTTGTCGGCAGGTTATTTTGCTTACGGCCATACCAACATGAACACGCCCGATCTCGTCCGATCTCGGAAGCTAAGCAGGTTCGGGCCTGGTTAGTACTTGGATGGGAGACCGCCTGGGAATACCAGGTGCAGTAAGCATTTTGCACAGCAAGGAGGTGCTACTTATCCCTCATAAAACACCCCAAGTCTTTCAAACTAATGGCATTTGTTTCTTGCCATCTATACGTTGGCTTTTGTCGGCAGATTATTTCACTTAAGGCCATACCAACCTGAACACGCCCGATCTCGTCCGATCTCGGAAGCTAAGCAGGTTCGGGCCTGGTTAGTACTTGGATGGGAGACCGCCTGGGAATACCAGGTGCAGTAAGCATTTTGCACAGCAAGGAGGTGCTACTTATCCCTCATAAAACACCCCAAGTCTTTCAAACTAATGGCATTTGTTTCTTGCCATCTATACGTTGGCTTTTGTCGGCAGGTTATTTTGCTTACGGCCATACCAACCTGAACACGCCCGATCTCGTCCGATCTCGGAAGCTAAGCAGGTTCGGGCCTGGTTAGTACTTGGATGGGAGACCGCCTCGGAATACCAGGTGCAGTAAGCATTTTGCACAGCAAGGAGGTGCTACTGATCCCTCATAAAACACCCCAAGTCTTTCAAACTAATGGCATTTGTTTCTTGCCATCTATACGTTGGCTTTTGTCGGCAGATGATTTCGCTTACGGCCATACCAACCTGAACACGCCCGATCTCGTCCGATCTCGGAAGCTAAGCAGGTTCGGGCCTGGTTAGTACTTGGATGGGAGACCGCCTGGGAATACCAGGTGCAGTAAGCATTTTGCACAGCAAGGAGGTGCTACTGATCCCTCATAAAACACCCCAAGTCTTTCAAACTAATGGCATTTGTTTCTTGCCATCTATACGTTGGCTTTTGTCTGCAGGTTATTTCGCTTACGGCCATACCAACCTGAACACGCCCGATCTCGTCCGATCTCGGAAGCTAAGCAGGTTCGGGCCTGGTTAGTACTTGGATGGGAGACCGCCTGGGAATACCAGGTGCAGTAAGCATTTTGCACAGCAAGGAGGTGCAACTGATCCCTCATAAAACACCCCAAGTCTTTCAAACTAATGGCATTTGTTTCTTGCCATCTATACGTTGGCTTTTGTCGGCAGGTTATTTCGCTTACGGCCATACCAACCTGAACACGCCCGATCTCGTCCGATCTCGGAAGCTAAGCAGGTTCGGGCCTGGTTAGTACTTGGATGGGAGACCGCCTGGGAATACCAGGTGCAGTAAGCATTTTGCACAGCAAGGAGGTGCTACTGATCCCTCATAAAACACCCCAAGTCTTTCAAACTAATGGCATTTGTTTCTTGCCATCTATACGTTGGCTTTTGTCGGCAGGTTATTTCGCTTACGGCCATACCAACCTGAACACGCCCGATCTCGTCCGATCTCGGAAGCTAAGCTGGTTCGGGCCTTGTTAGTACTTGGATGGAAGACCGCCTGGGAATACCAGGTGCAGTAAGCATTTTGCACAGCAAGGAGGTGCTACTGATCCCTCATAAAACACCCCAAGTCTTTCAAACTAATGGCATTTGTTTCTTGCCATCTATACGTTGGCTTTTGTCTGCAGGTTATTTTGCTTACGGCCATACCAACCTGAACACGCCCGATCTCATCCGATCTCGGAAGCTAAGCAGGTTTGGGCCTGCTTAGTACTTGGATGGGAGACCGCCTGGGAATACCAGGTGCAGTAAGCATTTTGCACAGCAAGGAGGTGCTACTGATCCCTCATAAAACACCCCAAGTCTTTCAAACTAATGGCATTTGTTTCTTGCCATCTATACGTTGGCTTTTGTCGGCAGGTTATTTCGCTTTCGGCCATACCAACCTGAACACGCCCGATCTCGTCCGATCTCGGAAGCTAAGCAGGTTCGGGCCTGGTTAGTACTTGGATGGGAGACCGCCTGGGAATACCAGGTGCAGTAAGCATTTTGCACAGCAAGGAGGTGCTACTGATCCCTCATAAAACACCCCAAGTCTTTCAAACTAATGGCATTTGTTTCTTGCCATCTATACGTTGGCTTTTGTCGGCAGGTTATTTCGCTTACGGCCATACCAACCTGAACACGCCCGATCTCGTCCGATCTCGGAAGCTAAGCAGGTTCGGGCCTGGTTAGTACTTGGATTGGAGACCGCCTGGGAATACCAGGTGCAGTAAGCATTTTGCACAGCAAGGAGGTGCTACTTATCCCTCATAAAACACCCCAAGTCTTTCAAACTAATGGCATTTGTTTCTTGCCATCTATACGTTGGCTTTTGTCGGCAGATTATTTCACTTACGGCCATACCAACCTGAACACGCCCGATCTCGTCAGATCTCGGAAGCTAAGCAGGTTCGGGCCTGGTTAGTACTTGGATGGGAGACCGCCTGGGAATACCAGGTGCAGTAAGCATTTTGCACAGCAAGGAGGTGCTACTTATCCCTCATAAAACACCCCAAGTCTTTCAAACTAATGGCATTTGTTTCTTGCCATCTATACGTTGGCTTTTGTCGGCAGGTTATTTTGCTTACGGCCATACCAACATGAACACGCCCGATCTCGTCCGATCTCGGAAGCTAAGCAGGTTCGGGCCTGGTTAGTACTTGGATGGGAGACCGCCTGGGAATACCAGGTGCAGTAAGCATTTTGCACAGCAAGGAGGTGCTACTTATCCCTCATAAAACACCCCAAGTCTTTCAAACTAATGGCATTTGTTTCTTGCCATCTATACGTTGGCTTTTGTCGGCAGATTATTTCACTTACGGCCATACCAACCTGAACACGCCCGATCTCGTCCGATCTCGGAAGCTAAGCAGGTTCGGGCCTGGTTAGTACTTGGATGGGAGACCGCCTGGGAATACCAGGTGCAGTAAGCATTTTGCACAGCAAGGAGGTGCTACTTATCCCTCATAAAACACCCCAAGTCTTTCAAACTAATGGCATTTGTTTCTTGCCATCTATACGTTGGCTTTTGTCGGCAGGTTATTTTGCTTACGGCCATACCAACCTGAACACGCCCGATCTCGTCCGATCTCGGAAGCTAAGCAGGTTCGGGCCTGGTTAGTACTTGGATGGGAGACCGCCTGGGAATACCAGGTGCAGTAAGCATTTTGCACAGCAAGGAGGTGCTACTGATCCCTCATAAAACACCCCAAGTCTTTCAAACTAATGGCATTTGTTTCTTGCCATCTATACGTTGGCTTTTGTCGGCAGATGATTTCGCTTACGGCCATACCAACCTGAACACGCCCGATCTCGTCCGATCTCGGAAGCTAAGCAGGTTCGGGCCTGGTTAGTACTTGGATGGGAGACCGCCTGGGAATACCAGGTGCAGTAAGCATTTTGCACAGCAAGGAGGTGCTACTGATCCCTCATAAAACACCCCAAGTCTTTCAAACTAATGGCATTTGTTTCTTGCCATCTATACGTTGGCTTTTGTTGGCAGGTTATTTCGCTTACGGCCATACCAACCTGAACACGCCCGATCTCGTCCGATCTCGGAAGCTAAGCAGGTTCGGGCCTGGTTAGTACTTGGATGGGAGACCGCCTGGGAATACCAGGTGCAGTAAGCATTTTGCACAGCAAGGAGGTGCTACTGATCCCTCATAAAACACCCCAAGTCTTTCAAACTAATGGCATTTGTTTCTTGCCATCTATACGTTGGCTTTTGTCGGCAGGTTATTTCGCTTACGGCCATACCAACGTGAACACGCCCGATTTCGTCCGATCTCGGAAGCTAAGCAGGTTCGGGCCTGGTTAGTACTTGGATGGGAGACCGCCTGGGAATACCAGGTGCAGTAAGCATTTTGCCCAGCAAGGAGCTGCTACTGATCCCTCATAAAACACCCCAAGTCTTTCAAACTAATGGCATTTGTTTCTTGCCATCTATACGTTGGCTTTTGTCGGCAGGTTATTTCGCTTACGGCCATACCAACCTGAACACGCCCGATCTCGTCCGATCTCGGAAGCTAAGCAGGTTCGGGCCTGGTTAGTACTTGGATGGGAGACCGCCTGGGAATACCAGGTGCAGTAAGCATTTTGCACAGCAAGGAGGTGCTACTTATCCCTCATAAAACACCCCAAGTCTTTCAAACTAATGGCATTTGTTTCTTGCCATCTATACGTTGGCTTTTGTCGGCAGGTTAATTCGCTTACGGCCATACCAACCTGAACACGCCCGATCTCGTCCGATCTCGGAAGCTAAGCAGGTTCGGGCCTGGTTAGTACTTGGATGGGAGACCGCCTGGGAATACCAGGTGCAGTAAGCATTTTGCACAGCAAGGAGGTGCTACTGATCCCTCATAAAACACCCCAAGTCTTTCAAACTAATGGCATTTGTTTCTTGCCATCTATACGTTGGCTTTTGTCGGCAGGTTATTTCACTTACGGCCATACCAACCTGAACACGCCCGATCTCGTCCGATCTCGGAAGCTAAGCTGGTTTGGGCCTTGTTAGTACTTGGATGGGAGACCGCCTTGGAATACCAGGTGCAGTAAGCATTTTGCACAGCAAGGAGGTGCTACTGATCCCTCATAAAACACCCCAAGTCTTTCAAACTAATGGCATTTGTTTCTTGCCATCTATACGTTGGCTTTTGTCTGCAGGTTATTTTGCTTACGGCCATACCAACCTGAACACGCCCGATCTCATCCGATCTCGGAAGCTAAGCAGGTTCGGGCCTGCTTAGTACTTGGATGGGAGACCGCCTGGGAATACCATGTGCAGTAAGCATTTTGCACAGCAAGGAGGTGCTACTGATCCCTCATAAAACACCCCAAGTCTTTCAAACTAATGGCATTTGTTTCTTGCCATCTATACGTTGGCTTTTGTCGGCAGGTTATTTCGCTTACGGCCATACCAACCTGAACACGCCCGATCTCGTCCGATCTCGGAAGCTAAGCAGGTTCGGGCCTGGTTAGTACTTGGATGGGAGACCGCCTGGGAATACCAGGTGCAGTAAGCATTTTGCACAGCAAGGAGGTGCTACTGATCCCTCATAAAACACCCCAAGTCTTTCAAACTAATGGCATTTGTTTCTTGCCATCTATACGTTGGCTTTTGTCTGCAGGTTATTTCGCTTACGGCCATACCAACCTGAACACGCCCGATCTCGTCCGATCTCGGAAGCTAAGCAGGTTCGGGCCTGGTTAGTACTTGGATGGGAGACCGCCTGGGAATACCAGGTGCAGTAAGCATTTTGCACAGCAAGGAGGTGCTACTGATCCCTCATAAAACACCCCAAGTCTTTCAAACTAATGGCATTTGTTTCTTGCCATCTATACGTTGGCTTTTGTCGGCAGGTTATTTCGCTTACGGCCATACCAACTTGAACACGCCCGATCTCGTCCGATCTCGGAAGCTAAGCAGGTTCGGGCCTGGTTAGAACTTGGATGGGAGACCGCCTGGGAATACCAGGTGCAGTAAGCATTTTGCACAGCAAGGAGGTGCTACTGTTCCCTCACAAAACACCCCAAGTATTTCAAACTAATGGCATTTGTTTCTTGCCATCTATACGTTGGCTTTTGTCGGCAGGTTATTTCGCTTACGGCCATACCAACCTGAACACGCCCGATCTCGTCCGATCTCGGAAGCTAAGCAGGTTCGGGCCTGGTTAGTACTTGGATGGGAGACCGCCTGGGAATACCAGGTGCAGAAAGCATTTTGCACAGCAAGGAGGTGCTACTGATCCCTCATAAAACACCCCAAGTCTTTCAAACTAATGGCATTTGTTTCTTGCCATCTATACGTTGGCTTTTGTCGGCAGGTTATTTCGCTTACGGCCATACCAACCTGAACACGCCCGATCTCGTCCGATCTCGGAAGCTAAGCAGGTTCGGGCCTGGTTAGTACTTGGATGGGAGACCGCCTGGGAATACCAGGTGCAGTAAGCATTTTGCACAGCAAGGAGGTGCTACTGATCCCTCATAAAACACCCCAAGTATTTCAAACTAATGGCATTTGTTTCTTGCCATCTATACGTTGGCTTTTGTCGGCAGGTTATTTCGCTTACGGCCATACCAACTTGAACACGCCCGATCTCGTCCGATCTCGGAAGCTAAGCAGGTTCGGGCCTGGTTAGTACTTGGATGGGAGACCGCCTGGGAATACCAGGTGCAGTAAGCATTTTGCACAGCAAGGAGGTGCTACTGATCCCTCATAAAACACCCCAAGTCTTTCAAACTAATGGCATTTGTTTCTTGCCATCTATACGTTGGCTTTTGTCGGCAGGTTATTTCACTTACGGCCATACCAACCTGAACACGCCCGATCTCGTCCGATCTCGGAAGCTAAGCTGGTTTGGGCCTTGTTAGTACTTGGATGGGAGACAGCCTTGGAATACCAGGTGCAGTAAGCATTTTGCACAGCAAGGAGGTGCTACTGATCCCTCATAAAACACCCCAAGTCTTTCAAACTAATGGCATTTGTTTCTTGCCATCTATACGTTGGCTTTTGTCTGCAGGTTATTTTGCTTACGGCCATACCAACCTGAACACGCCCGATCTCATCCGATCTCGGAAGCTAAGCAGGTTCGGGCCTGCTTAGTACTTGGATGGGAGACCGCCTGGGAATACCATGTGCAGTAAGCATTTTGCACAGCAAGGAGGTGCTACTGATCCCTCATAAAACACCCCAAGTCTTTCAAACTAATGGCATTTGTTTCTTGCCATCTATACGTTGGCTTTTGTCGGCAGGTTATTTCGCTTACGGCCATACCAACCTGAACACGCCCGATCTCGTCCGATCTCGGAAGCTAAGCAGGTTCGGGCCTGGTTAGTACTTGGATGGGAGACCGCCTGGGAATACCAGGTGCAGTAAGCATTTTGCACAGCAAGGAGGTGCTACTGATCCCTCATAAAACACCCCAAGTCTTTCAAACTAATGGCATTTGTTTCTTGCCATCTATACGTTGGCTTTTGTCTGCAGGTTATTTCGCTTACGGCCATACCAACCTGAACACGCCCGATCTCGTCCGATCTCGGAAGCTAAGCAGGTTCGGGCCTGGTTAGTACTTGGATGGGAGACCGCCTGGGAATACCAGGTGCAGTAAGCATTTTGCACAGCAAGGAGGTGCAACTGATCCCTCATAAAACACCCCAAGTCTTTCAAACTAATGGCATTTGTTTCTTGCCATCTATACGTTGGCTTTTGTCGGCAGGTTATTTCGCTTACGGCCATACCAACCTGAACACGCCCGATCTCGTCCGATCTCGGAAGCTAAGCAGGTTCGGGCCTGGTTAGTACTTGGATGGGAGACCGCCTGGGAATACCAGGTGCAGTAAGCATTTTGCACAGCAAGGAGGTGCTACTGATCCCTCATAAAACACCCCAAGTCTTTCAAACTAATGGCATTTGTTTCTTGCCATCTATACGTTGGCTTTTGTCGGCAGGTTATTTCGCTTACGGCCATACCAACCTGAACACGCCCGATCTCGTCCGATCTCGGAAGCTAAGCTGGTTCGGGCCTTGTTAGTACTTGGATGGAAGACCGCCTGGGAATACCAGGTGCAGTAAGCATTTTGCACAGCAAGGAGGTGCTACTGATCCCTCATAAAACACCCCAAGTCTTTCAAACTAATGGCATTTGTTTCTTGCCATCTATACGTTGGCTTTTGTCTGCAGGTTATTTTGCTTACGGCCATACCAACCTGAACACGCCCGATCTCATCCGATCTCGGAAGCTAAGCAGGTTTGGGCCTGCTTAGTACTTGGATGGGAGACCGCCTGGGAATACCAGGTGCAGTAAGCATTTTGCACAGCAAGGAGGTGCTACTGATCCCTCATAAAACACCCCAAGTCTTTCAAACTAATGGCATTTGTTTCTTGCCATCTATACGTTGGCTTTTGTCGGCAGGTTATTTCGCTTTCGGCCATACCAACCTGAACACGCCCGATCTCGTCCGATCTCGGAAGCTAAGCAGGTTCGGGCCTGGTTAGTACTTGGATGGGAGACCGCCTGGGAATACCAGGTGCAGTAAGCATTTTGCACAGCAAGGAGGTGCTACTGATCCCTCATAAAACACCCCAAGTCTTTCAAACTAATGGCATTTGTTTCTTGCCATCTATACGTTGGCTTTTGTCGGCAGGTTATTTCGCTTACGGCCATACCAACCTGAACACGCCCGATCTCGTCCGATCTCGGAAGCTAAGCAGGTTCGGGCCTGGTTAGTACTTGGATTGGAGACCGCCTGGGAATACCAGGTGCAGTAAGCATTTTGCACAGCAAGGAGGTGCTACTTATCCCTCATAAAACACCCCAAGTCTTTCAAACTAATGGCATTTGTTTCTTGCCATCTATACGTTGGCTTTTGTCGGCAGATTATTTCACTTACGGCCATACCAACCTGAACACGCCCGATCTCGTCAGATCTCGGAAGCTAAGCAGGTTCGGGCCTGGTTAGTACTTGGATGGGAGACCGCCTGGGAATACCAGGTGCAGTAAGCATTTTGCACAGCAAGGAGGTGCTACTTATCCCTCATAAAACACCCCAAGTCTTTCAAACTAATGGCATTTGTTTCTTGCCATCTATACGTTGGCTTTTGTCGGCAGGTTATTTTGCTTACGGCCATACCAACATGAACACGCCCGATCTCGTCCGATCTCGGAAGCTAAGCAGGTTCGGGCCTGGTTAGTACTTGGATGGGAGACCGCCTGGGAATACCAGGTGCAGTAAGCATTTTGCACAGCAAGGAGGTGCTACTTATCCCTCATAAAACACCCCAAGTCTTTCAAACTAATGGCATTTGTTTCTTGCCATCTATACGTTGGCTTTTGTCGGCAGATTATTTCACTTACGGCCATACCAACCTGAACACGCCCGATCTCGTCCGATCTCGGAAGCTAAGCAGGTTCGGGCCTGGTTAGTACTTGGATGGGAGACCGCCTGGGAATACCAGGTGCAGTAAGCATTTTGCACAGCAAGGAGGTGCTACTTATCCCTCATAAAACACCCCAAGTCTTTCAAACTAATGGCATTTGTTTCTTGCCATCTATACGTTGGCTTTTGTCGGCAGGTTATTTTGCTTACGGCCATACCAACCTGAACACGCCCGATCTCGTCCGATCTCGGAAGCTAAGCAGGTTCGGGCCTGGTTAGTACTTGGATGGGAGACCGCCTGGGAATACCAGGTGCAGTAAGCATTTTGCACAGCAAGGAGGTGCTACTGATCCCTCATAAAACACCCCAAGTCTTTCAAACTAATGGCATTTGTTTCTTGCCATCTATACGTTGGCTTTTGTCGGCAGATGATTTCGCTTACGGCCATACCAACCTGAACACGCCCGATCTCGTCCGATCTCGGAAGCTAAGCAGGTTCGGGCCTGGTTAGTACTTGGATGGGAGACCGCCTGGGAATACCAGGTGCAGTAAGCATTTTGCACAGCAAGGAGGTGCTACTGATCCCTCATAAAACACCCCAAGTCTTTCAAACTAATGGCATTTGTTTCTTGCCATCTATACGTTGGCTTTTGTCTGCAGGTTATTTCGCTTACGGCCATACCAACCTGAACACGCCCGATCTCGTCCGATCTCGGAAGCTAAGCAGGTTCGGGCCTGGTTAGTACTTGGATGGGAGACCGCCTGGGAATACCAGGTGCAGTAAGCATTTTGCACAGCAAGGAGGTGCAACTGATCCCTCATAAAACACCCCAAGTCTTTCAAACTAATGGCATTTGTTTCTTGCCATCTATACGTTGGCTTTTGTCGGCAGGTTATTTCGCTTACGGCCATACCAACCTGAACACGCCCGATCTCGTCCGATCTCGGAAGCTAAGCAGGTTCGGGCCTGGTTAGTACTTGGATGGGAGACCGCCTGGGAATACCAGGTGCAGTAAGCATTTTGCACAGCAAGGAGGTGCTACTGATCCCTCATAAAACACCCCAAGTCTTTCAAACTAATGGCATTTGTTTCTTGCCATCTATACGTTGGCTTTTGTCGGCAGGTTATTTCGCTTACGGCCATACCAACCTGAACACGCCCGATCTCGTCCGATCTCGGAAGCTAAGCTGGTTCGGGCCTTGTTAGTACTTGGATGGAAGACCGCCTGGGAATACCAGGTGCAGTAAGCATTTTGCACAGCAAGGAGGTGCTACTGATCCCTCATAAAACACCCCAAGTCTTTCAAACTAATGGCATTTGTTTCTTGCCATCTATACGTTGGCTTTTGTCTGCAGGTTATTTTGCTTACGGCCATACCAACCTGAACACGCCCGATCTCATCCGATCTCGGAAGCTAAGCAGGTTTGGGCCTGCTTAGTACTTGGATGGGAGACCGCCTGGGAATACCAGGTGCAGTAAGCATTTTGCACAGCAAGGAGGTGCTACTGATCCCTCATAAAACACCCCAAGTCTTTCAAACTAATGGCATTTGTTTCTTGCCATCTATACGTTGGCTTTTGTCGGCAGGTTATTTCGCTTTCGGCCATACCAACCTGAACACGCCCGATCTCGTCCGATCTCGGAAGCTAAGCAGGTTCGGGCCTGGTTAGTACTTGGATGGGAGACCGCCTGGGAATACCAGGTGCAGTAAGCATTTTGCACAGCAAGGAGGTGCTACTGATCCCTCATAAAACACCCCAAGTCTTTCAAACTAATGGCATTTGTTTCTTGCCATCTATACGTTGGCTTTTGTCGGCAGGTTATTTCGCTTACGGCCATACCAACCTGAACACGCCCGATCTCGTCCGATCTCGGAAGCTAAGCAGGTTCGGGCCTGGTTAGTACTTGGATTGGAGACCGCCTGGGAATACCAGGTGCAGTAAGCATTTTGCACAGCAAGGAGGTGCTACTTATCCCTCATAAAACACCCCAAGTCTTTCAAACTAATGGCATTTGTTTCTTGCCATCTATACGTTGGCTTTTGTCGGCAGATTATTTCACTTACGGCCATACCAACCTGAACACGCCCGATCTCGTCAGATCTCGGAAGCTAAGCAGGTTCGGGCCTGGTTAGTACTTGGATGGGAGACCGCCTGGGAATACCAGGTGCAGTAAGCATTTTGCACAGCAAGGAGGTGCTACTTATCCCTCATAAAACACCCCAAGTCTTTCAAACTAATGGCATTTGTTTCTTGCCATCTATACGTTGGCTTTTGTCGGCAGGTTATTTTGCTTACGGCCATACCAACATGAACACGCCCGATCTCGTCCGATCTCGGAAGCTAAGCAGGTTCGGGCCTGGTTAGTACTTGGATGGGAGACCGCCTGGGAATACCAGGTGCAGTAAGCATTTTGCACAGCAAGGAGGTGCTACTTATCCCTCATAAAACACCCCAAGTCTTTCAAACTAATGGCATTTGTTTCTTGCCATCTATACGTTGGCTTTTGTCGGCAGATTATTTCACTTACGGCCATACCAACCTGAACACACCCGATCTCGTCAGATCTCGGAAGCTAAGCAGGTTCGGGCCTGGTTAGTACTTGGATGGGAGACCGCCTGGGAATACCAGGTGCAGTAAGCATTTTGCACAGCAAGGAGGTGCTACTTATCCCTCATAAAACACCCCAAGTCTTTCAAACTAATGGCATTTGTTTCTTGCCATCTATACGTTGGCTTTTGTCGGCAGGTTATTTTGCTTACGGCCATACCAACATGAACACGCCCGATCTCGTCCGATCTCGGAAGCTAAGCAGGTTCGGGCCTGGTTAGTAGTTGGATGGGAGACCGCCTGGGAATACCAGGTGCAGTAAGCATTTTGCACAGCAAGGAGGTGCTACTTATCCCTCATAAAACACCCCAAGTCTTTCAAACTAATGGCATTTGTTTCTTGCCATCTATACGTTGGCTTTTGTCGGCAGATTATTTCACTTACGGCCATACCAACCTGAACACGCCCGATCTCGTCCGATCTCGGAAGCTAAGCAGGTTCGGGCCTGGTTAGTACTTGGATGGGAGACCGCCTGGGAATACCAGGTGCAGTAAGCATTTTGCACAGCAAGGAGGTGCTACTTATCCCTCATAAAACACCCCAAGTCTTTCAAACTAATGGCATTTGTTTCTTGCCATCTATACGTTGGCTTTTGTCGGCAGGTTATTTTGCTTACGGCCATACCAACCTGAACACGCCCGATCTCGTCCGATCTCGGAAGCTAAGCAGGTTCGGGCCTGGTTAGTACTTGGATGGGAGACCGCCTGGGAATACCAGGTGCAGTAAGCATTTTGCACAGCAAGGAGGTGCTACTGATCCCTCATAAAACACCCCAAGTCTTTCAAACTAATGGCATTTGTTTCTTGCCATCTATACGTTGGCTTTTGTCGGCAGATGATTTCGCTTACGGCCATACCAACCTGAACACGCCCGATCTCGTCCGATCTCGGAAGCTAAGCAGGTTCGGGCCTGGTTAGTACTTGGATGGGAGACCGCCTGGGAATACCAGGTGCAGTAAGCATTTTGCACAGCAAGGAGGTGCTACTGATCCCTCATAAAACACCCCAAGTCTTTCAAACTAATGGCATTTGTTTCTTGCCATCTATACGTTGGCTTTTGTTGGCAGGTTATTTCGCTTACGGCCATACCAACCTGAACACGCCCGATCTCGTCCGATCTCGGAAGCTAAGCAGGTTCGGGCCTGGTTAGTACTTGGATGGGAGACCGCCTGGGAATACCAGGTGCAGTAAGCATTTTGCACAGCAAGGAGGTGCTACTGATCCCTCATAAAACACCCCAAGTCTTTCAAACTAATGGCATTTGTTTCTTGCCATCTATACGTTGGCTTTTGTCGGCAGGTTATTTCGCTTACGGCCATACCAACGTGAACACGCCCGATTTCGTCCGATCTCGGAAGCTAAGCAGGTTCGGGCCTGGTTAGTACTTGGATGGGAGACCGCCTGGGAATACCAGGTGCAGTAAGCATTTTGCCCAGCAAGGAGCTGCTACTGATCCCTCATAAAACACCCCAAGTCTTTCAAACTAATGGCATTTGTTTCTTGCCATCTATACGTTGGCTTTTGTCGGCAGGTTATTTCGCTTACGGCCATACCAACCTGAACACGCCCGATCTCGTCCGATCTCGGAAGCTAAGCAGGTTCGGGCCTGGTTAGTACTTGGATGGGAGACCGCCTGGGAATACCAGGTGCAGTAAGCATTTTGCACAGCAAGGAGGTGCTACTTATCCCTCATAAAACACCCCAAGTCTTTCAAACTAATGGCATTTGTTTCTTGCCATCTATACGTTGGCTTTTGTCGGCAGGTTAATTCGCTTACGGCCATACCAACCTGAACACGCCCGATCTCGTCCGATCTCGGAAGCTAAGCAGGTTCGGGCCTGGTTAGTACTTGGATGGGAGACCGCATGGGAATACCAGGTGCAGTAAGCATTTTGCACAGCAAGGAGGTGCTACTGATCCCTCATAAAACACCCCAAGTCTTTCAAACGAATGGCATTTGTTTCTTGCCATCTATACGTTGGCTTTTGTCGGCAGGTTATTTTACTTACGGCCATACCAACCTGAACACGCCCGATCTCGTCCGATCTCGGAAGCTAAGCTGGTTTGGGCCTTGTTAGTACTTGGATGGGAGACCGCCTTGGAATACCAGGTGCAGTAAGCATTTTGCACAGCAAGGAGGTGCTACTGATCCCTCATAAAACACCCCAAGTCTTTCAAACTAATGGCATTTGTTTCTTGCCATCTATACGTTGGCTTTTGTCTGCAGGTTATTTTGCTTACGGCCATACCAACCTGAACACGCCCGATCTCATCCGATCTCGGAAGCTAAGCAGGTTCGGGCCTGCTTAGTACTTGGATGGGAGACCGCCTGGGAATACCATGTGCAGTAAGCATTTTGCACAGCAAGGAGGTGCTACTGATCCCTCATAAAACACCCCAAGTCTTTCAAACTAATGGCATTTGTTTCTTGCCATCTATACGTTGGCTTTTGTCGGCAGGTTATTTCGCTTACGGCCATACCAACCTGAACACGCCCGATCTCGTCCGATCTCGGAAGCTAAGCAGGTTCGGGCCTGGTTAGTACTTGGATGGGAGACCGCCTGGGAATACCAGGTGCAGTAAGCATTTTGCACAGCAAGGAGGTGCTACTGATCCCTCATAAAACACCCCAAGTCTTTCAAACTAATGGCATTTGTTTCTTGCCATCTATACGTTGGCTTTTGTCTGCAGGTTATTTCGCTTACGGCCATACCAACCTGAACACGCCCGATCTCGTCCGATCTCGGAAGCTAAGCAGGTTCGGGCCTGGTTAGTACTTGGATGGGAGACCGCCTGGGAATACCAGGTGCAGTAAGCATTTTGCACAGCAAGGAGGTGCTACTGATCCCTCATAAAACACCCCAAGTCTTTCAAACTAATGGCATTTGTTTCTTGCCATCTATACGTTGGCTTTTGTCGGCAGGTTATTTCGCTAACGGCCATACCAACCTGAACACGCCCGATCTCGTCCGATCTCGGAAGCTAAGCAGGTTCGGGCCTGGTTAGTACTTGGATGGGAGACCGCCTGGGAATACCAGGTGCAGTAAGCATTTTGCACAGCAAGGAGGTGCTACTGATCCCTCATAAAACACCCCAAGTATTTCAAACTAATGGCATTTGTTTCTTGCCATCTATACGTTGGCTTTTGTCGGCAGGTTATTTCGCTTACGGCCATACCAACTTGAACACGCCCGATCTCGTCCGATCTCGGAAGCTAAGCAGGTTCGGGCCTGGTTAGAACTTGGATGGGAGACCGCCTGGGAATACCAGGTGCAGTAAGCATTTTGCACAGCAAGGAGGTGCTACTGTTCCCTCACAAAACACCCCAAGTATTTCAAACTAATGGCATTTGTTTCTTGCCATCTATACGTTGGCTTTTGTCGGCAGGTTATTTCGCTTACGGCCATACCAACCTGAACACGCCCGATCTCGTCCGATCTCGGAAGCTAAGCAGGTTCGGGCCTGGTTAGTACTTGGATGGGAGACCGCCTGGGAATACCAGGTGCAGAAAGCATTTTGCACAGCAAGGAGGTGCTACTGATCCCTCATAAAACACCCCAAGTCTTTCAAACTAATGGCATTTGTTTCTTGCCATCTATACGTTGGCTTTTGTCGGCAGGTTATTTCGCTTACGGCCATACCAACCTGAACACGCCCGATCTCGTCCGATCTCGGAAGCTAAGCAGGTTCGGGCCTGGTTAGTACTTGGATGGGAGACCGCCTGGGAATACCAGGTGCAGTAAGCATTTTGCACAGCAAGGAGGTGCTACTGATCCCTCATAAAACACCCCAAGTATTTCAAACTAATGGCATTTGTTTCTTGCCATCTATACGTTGGCTTTTGTCGGCAGGTTATTTCGCTTACGGCCATACCAACTTGAACACGCCCGATCTCGTCCGATCTCGGAAGCTAAGCAGGTTCGGGCCTGGTTAGAACTTGGATGGGAGACCGCCTGGGAATACCAGGTGCAGTAAGCATTTTGCACAGCAAGGAGGTGCTACTGTTCCCTCACAAAACACCCCAAGTATTTCAAACTAATGGCATTTGTTTCTTGCCATCTATACGTTGGCTTTTGTCGGCAGGTTATTTCGCTTACGGCCATACCAACCTGAACACGCCCGATCTCGTCCGATCTCGGAAGCTAAGCAGGTTCGGGCCTGGTTAGTACTTGGATGGGAGACCGCCTGGGAATACCAGGTGCAGAAAGCATTTTGCACAGCAAGGAGGTGCTACTGATCCCTCATAAAACACCCCAAGTCTTTCAAACTAATGGCATTTGTTTCTTGCCATCTATACGTTGGCTTTTGTCGGCAGGTTATTTTGCTTACGGCCATACCAACCTGAACACGCCCGATCTCGTCCGATCTCGGAAGCTAAGCAGGTTCGGGCCTGGTTAGTACTT
>NC_140176.1:129584523-129592023 GCF_963971535.1 Notolepis coatsorum
TTCAAACTAATGGCATTTGTTTCTTGCGATCTATACGTTGGCTTTTGTCGGCAGGTTATTTCGCTTACGGCCATACCAACCTGAACACGCCCGATCTCGTCCGATCTCGGAAGCTAAGCAGGTTCGGGCCTGGTTAGTACTTTGATGGGAGACCGCCTGGGAATACCAGGTGCAGTAAGCATTTTGCACAGCAAGGAGGTGCTACTGATCCCTCATAAAACACCCCAAGTATTTCAAACTAATGGCATTTGTTTCTTGCCATCTATACGTTGGCTTTTGTCGGCAGGTTATTTCGCTTACGGCCATACCAACCTGAACACGCCCGATCTCGTCCGATCTCGGAAGCTAAGCAGGTTTGTGCCTGGTTAGTACTTGGATGGGAGACCGCCTGGGAATACCAGGTGCAGTAAGAATTTTGCACAGCAAGGAGGTGCTACTGATCCCTCATAAAACACCCCAAGTCTTTCAAACTAATGGCATTTGTTTCTTGCCATCTATACGTTGGCTTTTGTCGGCAGGTTATTTTTGCTTACGGCCATACCAACCTGAACACGCCCGATCTCGTCCGATCTCGGAAGCTAAGCAGGTTCGGGCCTGGTTAGTACTTGGATGGGAGACCGCCTGGGAATACCAGGTGCAGTAAGCATTTTGCACAGCAAGGAGGTGCTACTTATCCCTCATAAAACACCCCAAGTCTTTCAAACTAATGGCATTTGTTTCTTGCCATCTATACGTTGGCTTTTGTCGGCAGGTTATTTCGCTTACGGCCATACCAACCTGAACACGCCTGATCTCGTCTGATCTCGGAAGCTAAGCAGGTTCGGGCCTGGTTAGTACTTGGATGGGAGACCGCCTGGGAATACCAGGTGCAGTAAGCATTTTGCACAGCAAGGAGGTGCTACTGATCCCTCATAAAACACCCCAAGTCTTTCAAACTAATGGCATTTGTTTCTTGCCATCTATACGTTGGCTTTTGTCGGCAGGTTATTTCGCTTACGGCCATACCAACCTGAACACGCCCGATCTCGTCCGATCTCGGAAGCTAAGCAGGTTCGGGCCTGGTTAGTACTTGGATGGGAGACCGCCTGGGAATACCAGGTGCAGTAAGCATTTTGCACAGCAAGGAGGTGCTACTGATCCCTCATAAAACACCCCAAGTCTTTCAAACTAATGGCATTTGTTTCTTGCCATCTATACGTTGGCTTTTGTCGGCAGGTTATTTCGCTTACGGCCATACCAACCTGAACACGCCCGATCTCGTCCGATCTCGGAAGCTAAGCAGGTTCGGGCCTGGTTAGTACTTGGATGGGAGACCGCCTGGGAATACCAGGTGCAGTAAGCATTTTGCACAGCAAGGAGGTGCTACTGATCCCTCATAAAACACCCCAAGTCTTTCAAACTAATGGCATTTGTTTCTTGCCATCTATACGTTGGCTTTTGTCGGCAGGTTATTTCGCTTACGGCCATACCAACCTGAACACGCCCGATCTCGTCCGATCTCGGAAGCTAAGCAGGTTCGGGCCTGGTTAGTACTTGGATGGGAGACCGCCTGGGAATACCAGGTGCAGTAAGCATTTTGCACAGCAAGGAGGTGCTACTTATCCCTCATGAAACACCCCAAGTCTTTCAAACTAATGGCATTTGTTTCTTGCCATCTATACGTTGGCTTTTGTCGGCAGGTTATTTCGCTTACGGCCATACCAACCTGAACACGCCCGATCTCGTCCGATCTCGGAAGCTAAGCAGGTTCGGGCCTGGTTAGTACTTGGATGGGAGACCGCCTGGCAATACCAGGTGCAGTAAGCATTTTGCACAGCAAGGAGGTGCTACTTATCCCTCATAAAACACCACAAGTCTTTCAAACTAATGGCATTTGTTTCTTGCCATCTATACGTTGGCTTTTGTCGGCAGGTTATTTCGCTTACGGCCATACCAACCTGAACACGCCCGATCTCGTCCGATCTCTGAAGCTAAGCAGGTTCGGGCCTGGTTAGTACTTGGATGGGAGACCGCCTGGGAATACCAGGTGCAGTAAGCATTTTGCACAGCAAGGAGGTGCTACTGATCCCTCATAAAACACCCCAAGTCTTTCAAACTAATGGCATTTGTTTCTTGCCATCTATACGTTGGCTTTTGTCGGCAGGTTATTTCGCTTACGGCCATACCAACCTGAACACGCCCGATCTCGTCCGATCTCGGAAGCTAAGCAGGTTCGGACCTGGTTAGTACTTGGATGGGAGACCGCCTGGGAATACCAGGTGCAGTAAGCATTTTGCACAGCAAGGAGGTGCTACTTATCCCTCATGAAACACCCCAAGTCTTTCAAACTAATGGCATTTGTTTCTTGCCATCTATACGTTGGCTTTTGTCGGCAGGTTATTTCGCTTACGGCCATACCAACCTGAACACGCCCGATCTCGTCCGATCTCGGAAGCTAAGCAGGTTCGGGCCTGGTTAGTACTTGGATGGGAGACCGCCTGGCAATACCAGGTGCAGTAAGCATTTTGCACAGCAAGGAGGTGCTACTTATCCCTCATAAAACACCACAAGTCTTTCAAACTAATGGCATTTGTTTCTTGCCATCTATACGTTGGCTTTTGTCGGCAGGTTATTTCGCTTACGGCCATACCAACCTGAACACGCCCGATCTCGTCCGATCTCGGAAGCTAAGCAGGTTCGGGCCTGGTTAGTACTTGGATGGGAGACCGCCTGGGAATACCAGGTGCAGTAAGCATTTTGCACAGCAAGGAGGTGCTACTGATCCCTCATAAAACACCCCAAGTCTTTCAAACTAATGGCATTTGTTTCTTGCCATCTATACATTGGCTTTTGTCGGCAGGTTATTTCGCTTACGGCCATACCAACCTGAACACGCCCGATCTCGTCCGATTTCGGAAGCTAAGCAGGTTCGGGCCTGGTTAGTACTTGGATGGGAGACAGCCTGGCAATACCAGGTGCAGTAAGCATTTTGCACAGCAAGGAGGTGCTACTTATCCCTCATAAAACACCCCAAGTATTTCAAACTAATGGCATTTGTTTCTTGCGATCTATACGTTGGCTTTTGTCGGCAGGTTATTTCGCTTACGGCCATACCAACCTGAACACGCCCGATCTCGTCCGATCTCGGAAGCTAAGCAGGTTCGGGCCTGGTTAGTACTTTGATGGGAGACCGCCTGGGAATACCAGGTGCAGTAAGCATTTTGCACAGCAAGGAGGTGCTACTGATCCCTCATAAAACACCCCAAGTATTTCAAACTAATGGCATTTGTTTCTTGCCATCTATACGTTGGCTTTTGTCGGCAGGTTATTTCGCTTACGGCCATACCAACCTGAACACGCCCGATCTCGTCCGATCTCGGAAGCTAAGCAGGTTTGTGCCTGGTTAGTACTTGGATGGGAGACCGCCTGGGAATACCAGGTGCAGTAAGAATTTTGCACAGCAAGGAGGTGCTACTGATCCCTCATAAAACACCCCAAGTCTTTCAAACTAATGGCATTTGTTTCTTGCCATCTATACGTTGGCTTTTGTCGGCAGGTTATTTTTGCTTACGGCCATACCAACCTGAACACGCCCGATCTCGTCCGATCTCGGAAGCTAAGCAGGTTCGGGCCTGGTTAGTACTTGGATGGGAGACCGCCTGGGAATACCAGGTGCAGTAAGCATTTTGCACAGCAAGGAGGTGCTACTTATCCCTCATAAAACACCCCAAGTCTTTCAAACTAATGGCATTTGTTTCTTGCCATCTATACGTTGGCTTTTGTCGGCAGGTTATTTCGCTTACGGCCATACCAACCTGAACACGCCTGATCTCGTCTGATCTCGGAAGCTAAGCAGGTTCGGGCCTGGTTAGTACTTGGATGGGAGACCGCCTGGGAATACCAGGTGCAGTAAGCATTTTGCACAGCAAGGAGGTGCTACTGATCCCTCATAAAACACCCCAAGTCTTTCAAACTAATGGCATTTGTTTCTTGCCATCTATACGTTGGCTTTTGTCGGCAGGTTATTTCGTTTACGGCCATACCAACCTGAACACGCCCGATCTCGTCCGATCTCGGAAGCTAAGCAGGTTCGGGCCTGGTTAGTACTTGGATGGGAGACCGCCTGGGAATACCAGGTGCAGTAAGCATTTTGCACAGCAAGGAGGTGCTACTGATCCCTCATAAAACACCCCAAGTCTTTCAAACTAATGGCATTTGTTTCTTGCCATCTATACGTTGGCTTTTGTCGGCAGGTTATTTCGCTTACGGCCATACCAACCTGAACTCGCCCGATCTCGTCCGATCTCGGAAGCTAAGCAGGTTCGGGCCTGGTTAGTACTTGGATGGGAGACTGCCTGGTAATACCAGGTGCAGTAAGCATTTTGCACAGCAAGGAGGTGCTACTGATCCCTCATAAAACACCCCAAGTCTTTCAAACTAATGGCATTTGTTTCTTGCCATCTATACGTTGGCTTTTGTCGGCAGGTTATTTCGCTTACGGCCATACCAACCTGAACACGCCCGATCTCGTCCGATCTCGGAAGCTAAGCAGGTTCGGGCCTGGTTAGTACTTGGATGGGAGACCGCCTGAGAATACCAGGTGCAGTAAGCATTTTGCACAGCAAGGAGGTGCTACTGATCCCTCATAAAACACCCCAAGTATTTCAAACTAATGGCATTTGTTTCTTGCCATCTATACGTTGGCTTTTGTCAGCAGGTTATTTCGCTTACGGCCATACCAACCTGAACACGCCCGATCTCGTCCGATCTCGGAAGCTAAGCAGGTTCGTGCCTGGTTAGTACTTGGATGGGAGACCGCCTGGGAATACCAGGTGCAGTAAGAATTTTGCACAGCAAGGAGGTGCTACTGATCCCTCATAAAACACCCCAAGTCTTTCAAACTAATGGCATTTGTTTCTTGCCATCTATACGTTGGCTTTTGTCGGCAGGTTATTTCGCTTACGGCCATACCTACCTGAACACGCCCGATCTCGTCCGATCTCGGAAGCTAAGCAGGTTCGGGCCTGGTTAGTACTTGGATGGGAGACCGCCTGGGAATACCAGGTGCAGTAAGCATTTTGCACAGCAAGGAGGTGCTACTTATCCCTCATAAAACACCCCAAGTCTTTCAAACTAATGGCATTTGTTTCTTGCCATCTATACGTTGGCTTTTGTCGGCAGGTTATTTCGCTTACGGCCATACCAACCTGAACACGCCCGATCTCGTCCGATCTCGGAAGCTAAGCAGGTTCGGGCCTGGTTAGTACTTGGATGGGAGACCGCCTGGGAATACCAGGTGCAGTAAGCATTTTGCACAGCAAGGAGGTGCTACTGATCCCTCATAAAACACCCCAAGTCTTTCAAACTAATGGCATTTGTTTCTTGCCATCTATACGTTGGCTTTTGTCGGCAGGTTATATCGCTTACGGCCATACCAACCTGAACACGCCCGATCTCGTCCGATCTCGGAAGCTAAGCAGGTTCGGGCCTGGTTAGTACTTGGATGGGAGACCGCCTGGGAATACCAGGTGCAGTAAGCATTTTGCACAGCAAGGAGGTGCTACTGATCCCTCATAAAACACCCCAAGTCTTTCAAACTAATGGCATTTGTTTCTTGCCATCTATACGTTGGCTTTTGTCGGCAGGTTATTTCGCGTACGGCCATACCAACCTGAACACGCCCGATCTCGTCCGATCTCGGAAGCTAAGCAGGTTCGGGCCTGGTTAGTACTTGGATGGGAGACCGCCTGGGAATACCAGGTGCAGTAAGCATTTTGCACAGCAAGGAGGTGCTACTTATCCCTCATGAAACACCCCAAGTCTTTCAAACTAATGGCATTTGTTTCTTGCCATCTATACGTTGGCTTTTGTCGGCAGGTTATTTCGCTTACGGCCATACCAACCTGAACACGCCCGATCTCGTCCGATCTCGGAAGCTAAGCAGGTTCGGGCCGCCTGTACGTTAATGCCAAGCAAGCAGTGCAAAAATGCTTCCGCATTCGTCACCGCACGCTAGTGCGGTAAAGCGCCCTTCTTTTCAGACAAATGCTACCGTGCGTGCACCGGCGGCGGCGTGCTCGCTCAGGTGCGTGCGTGCGCCGGCGTGCTCGCGCGAGGTGCCCGCGCATGCGCATGAGATCCGACACGAGCGGAGCTCAATATATATAAGTCACCGCCCCTTATTCAGTATCTAGCAATAGCTCAATTGGCAAGGACACATGGCTGTGGATCCTATGGCTTGTTTGCTGGCGAGTTCGAATCCCATCGAAAATATTTTTTAACGTGATTTTTTTTTAACGTGTATTCTTTCGGTTAAGGTTAAGGTTAAGGTTAGGCATTGTTTCGGAGTTGGTTAAGGTTAGAACGGTTAAGTTTAGGCGCTGTTAAGGAGCTGGTTAAGGTTAGAGTTTGTCAAAGAGAATGGCAATATAATTTCTATGGTTAAGGTTAGGCACGGTTAAGGTTAAGGTTAAGGTTAGGCATTGTTTCGGAGTTGGTTAAGGTTAGAACGGTTAAGTTTAGGCGTTGTTAAGGAGCTGGTTAAGGTTAGAGTTTGTCAAAGAGAATGGCAATAGACAGCCTATTTCCGCACGACCTGGGCGCTGGGCGGCGGAAAATGAAAGGCGCATTACTGCATGCCACTACGGTAAATTTTTGCACTGCTTGCTTGGCATAAAGCTACACGCGTTCGGGCCTGGTTAGTACTTGGATGGGAGACCGCCTGGCAATACCAGGTGCAGTAAGCATTTTGCACAGCAAGGAGGTGCTACTTATCCCTCATAAAACACCACAAGTCTTTCAAACTAATGGCATTTGTTTCTTGCCATCTATACGTTGGCTTTTGTCGGCAGGTTATTTCGCTTACGGCCATACCAACCTGAACACGCCCGATCTCGTCCGATCTCTGAAGCTAAGCAGGTTCGGGCCTGGTTAGTACTTGGATGGGAGACCGCCTGGGAATACCAGGTGCAGTAAGCATTTTGCACAGCAAGGAGGTGCTACTGATCCCTCATAAAACACCCCAAGTATTTCAAACTAATGGCATTTGTTTCTTGCCATCTATACGTTGGCTTTTGTCGGCAGGTTATTTCGCTTACGGCCATACCAACCTGAACACGCCCGATCTCGTCCGATCTCGGAAGCTAAGCAGGTTCGTGCCTGGTTAGTACTTGGATGGGAGACCGCCTGGGAATACCAGGTGCAGTAAGAATTTTGCACAGCAAGGAGGTGCTACTGATCCCTCATAAAACACCCTAAGTCTTTCAAACTAATGGCATTTGTTTCTTGCCATCTATACGTTGGCTTTAGTCGGCAGGTTATTTAGCTTACGGCCATACCAACCTGAACACGCCCGATCTCGTCCGATCTCGGAAGCTAAGCAGGTTCGGGCCTGGTTAGTACTTGGATGGGAGACCGCCTGGGAATACCAGGTGCAGTAAGCATTTTGCACAGCAAGGAGGTGCTACTTATCCCTCATAAAACACCCCAAGTCTTTCAAACTAATGGCATTTGTTTCTTGCC
>NC_140176.1:129602023-129612023 GCF_963971535.1 Notolepis coatsorum
GCAGGTTATTTCGCTTACGGCCATACCAACCTGAACACGCCCGATCTCGTCCGATCTCGGAAGCTAAGCAGGTTCGGGCCTGGTTAGTACTTGGATGGGAGACCGCCTGGGAATACCAGGTGCAGTAAGCATTTTGCACAGCAAGGAGGTGCTACTGATCCCTCATAAAACACCCCAAGTCTTTCAAACTAATGGCATTTGTTTCTTGCCATCTATACGTTGGCTTTTGTCGGCAGGTTATTTTGCTTACGGCCATACCAACCTGAACACGCCCGATCTCGTCCAATCTCGGAAGCTAAGCAGGTTCGGGCCTGGTTAGTACTTGGATGGGAGACCGCCTGGGAATACCAGGTGCAGTAAGCATTTTGCACAGCAAGGAGGTGCTACTGATCCCTCATAAAACACCCCAAGTCTTTCAAACTAATGGCATTTGTTTCTTGCCATCTATACGTTGGCTTTTGTCGGCAGGTTATTTCGCTTACGGCCATACCAACCTGAACACGCCCGATCTCGTCCGATCTCGGAAGCTAAGCAGGTTCGGTCCTGGTTAGTACTTGGATGGGAGACCGCCTGGGAATACCAGGTGCAGTAAGCATTTTGCACAGCAAGGAGGTGCTACTGATCCCTCATAAAACACCCCAAGTCTTTCAAACTAATGGCATTTGTTTCTTGCCATCTATACGTTGGCTTTTGTCGGCAGGTTATTTCGCTTACGGCCATACCAACCTGAACACGCCCGATCTCGTCCGATCTCGGAAGCTAAGCAGGTTCGGGCCTGGTTAGTACTTGGATGGGAGACCGCCTGGCAATACCAGGTGCAGTAAGCATTTTGCACAGCAAGGAGGTGCTACTTATCCCTCATAAAACACCCCAAGTATTTCAAACTAATGGCATTTGTTTCTTGCCATCTATACGTTGGCTTTTGTCGGCAGGTTATTTTGCTTACGGCCATACCAACCTGAACACGCCCGATCTCGTCCGATCTCGGAAGCTAAGCAGGTTCGGGCCTGGTTAGTACTTGGATGGGAGACCGCCTGGGAATACCAGGTGCAGTAAGCATTTTGCACAGCAAGGAGGTGCTACTGATCCCTCATAAAACACCCCAAGTGTTTCAAACTAATGGCATTTGTTTCTTGCCATCTATACGTTGGCTTTTGTCGGCAGGTTATTTCGCTTACGGCCATACCAACCTGAACACGCCCGATCTCGTCCGATCTCGGAAGCTAAGCAGGTTCGTGCCTGGTTAGTACTTGGATGGGAGACCGCCTGGGAATACCAGGTGCAGTAAGAATTTTGCACAGCAAGGAGGTGCTACTGATCCCTCATAAAACACCCCAAGTCTTTCAAACTAATGGCATTTGTTTCTTGCCATCTATACGTTGGCTTTTGTCGGCAGGTTATTTCGCTTACGGCCATACCAACCTGAACACGCCCGATCTCGTCCGATCTCGGAAGCTAAGCAGGTTCGGGCCTGGTTAGTACTTGGATGGGAGACCGCCTGGGAATACCAGGTGCAGTAAGCATTTTGCACAGCAAGGAGGTGCTACTTATCCCTCATAAAACACCCCAAGTCTTTCAAACTAATGGCATTTGTTTCTTGCCATCTATACGTTGGCTTTTGTCGGCAGGTTATTTCGCTTACGGCCATACCAACCTGAACACGCCCGATCTCGTCCGATCTCGGAAGCTAAGCAGGTTCGGGCCTGGTTAGTACTTGGATGGGAGACCGCCTGGGAATACCAGGTGCAGTAAGCATTTTGCACAGCAAGGAGGTGCTACTGATCCCTCATAAAACACCCCAAGTCTTTCAAACTAATGGCATTTGTTTCTTGCCATCTATACGTTGGCTTTTGTCGGCAGGTTATTTCGCTTACGGCCATACCAACCTGAACACGCCCGATCTCGTCCGATCTCGGAAGCTAAGCAGGTTCGGGCCTGGTTAGTACTTGGATGGGAGACCGCCTGGGAATACCAGGTGCAGTAAGCATTTTGCACAGCAAGGAGGTGCTACTGATCCCTCATAAAACACCCCAAGTCTTTCAAACTAATGGCATTTGTTTCTTGCCATCTATACGTTGGCTTTTGTCGGCAGGTTATTTCGCTTACCGCCATACCAACCTGAACTCGCCCGATCTCGTCCGATCTCGGAAGCTAAGCAGGTTCGGGCCTGGTTAGTACTTGGATGGGAGACCGCCTGGTAATACCAGGTGCAGTAAGCATTTTGCACAGCAAGGAGGTGCTACTGATCCCTCATAAAACACCCCAAGTCTTTCAAACTAATGGCATTTGTTTCTTGCCATCTATACGTTGGCTTTTGTCGGCAGGTTATTTCGCTTACGGCCATACCAACCTGAACACGCCCGATCTCGTCCGATCTCGGAAGCTAAGCAGGTTCGGGCCTGGTTAGTACTTGGATGGGAGACCGCCTGAGAATACCAGGTGCAGTAAGCATTTTGCACAACAAGGAGGTGCTACTGATCCCTCATAAAACACCCCAAGTATTTCAAACTAATGGCATTTGTTTCTTGCCATCTATACGTTGGCTTTTGTCGGCAGGTTATTTCGCTTACGGCCATACCAACCTGAACACGCCCGATCTCGTCCGATCTCGGAAGCTAAGCAGGTTCGGGCCTGGTTAGTACTTGGATGGGAGACCGCCTGGGAATACCAGGTGCAGTAAGCATTTTGCACAGCTACTTATCCCTCATAAAACACCCCAAGTCTTTCAAACTAATGGCATTTGTTTCTTGCCATCTATACGTTGGCTTTTGTCGGCAGGTTATTTCGCTTACGGCCATACCAACCTGAACACGCCCGATCTCGTCCGATCTCGTAAGCTAAGCAGGTTCGGGCCTGGTTAGTACTTGGATGGGAGACAGCCTGGCAATACCAGGTGCAGTAAGTATTTTGCACAGCAAGGAGGTGCTACTTATCCCTCATAAAACACCCCAAGTCTTTCAAACTAATGGCATTTGTTTCTTGCCGTCTATACGTTGGCTTTTGTCAGCAGGTTATTTCGCTTACGGCCATACCAACCTGAACACGCCCGATCTCGTCCGATCTCGGAAGCTAAGCAGGTTCGGGCCTGGTTAGTACTTGGATGGGAGACCGCCTGGGAATACCAGGTGCAGTAAGCATTTTGCACAGCAAGGAGGTGCTACTTATCCCTCATAAAACACCCCAAGTCTTTCAAACTAATGGCATTTGTTTCTTGCCATCTATACGTTGGCTTTTGTCGGCAGGTTATTCTGCTTACGGCCATACCAACCTGAACACGCCCGATCTCGTCCGATCTCGGAAGCTAAGCAGGTTCGGGCCTGGTTAGTACTTGGATGGGAGACCGCCTGGGAATACCAGGTGCAGTAAGCATTTTGCACAGCAAGGAGGTGCTACTGATCCCTCATAAAACACCCCAAGTCTTTCAAACTAATGGCATTTGTTTCTTGCCATCTATACGTTGGCTTTTGTCGGCAGGTTATTTTGCTTACGGCCATACCAACCTGAACACGCCCGATCTCGTCCAATCTCGGAAGCTAAGCAGGTTCGGGCCTGGTTAGTACTTGGATGGGAGACCGCCTGGGAATACCAGGTGCAGTAAGCATTTTGCACAGCAAGGAGGTGCTACTGATCCCTCATAAAACACCCCAAGTCTTTCAAACTAATGGCATTTGTTTCTTGCCATCTATACGTTGGCTTTTGTCGGCAGGTTATTTCGCTTACGGCCATACCAACCTGAACACGCCCGATCTCGTCCGATCTCGGAAGCTAAGCAGGTTCGGGCCTGGTTAGTACTTGGATGGGAGACCGCCTGGGAATACTAGGTGCAGTAAGCATTTTGCACAGCAAGGAGGTGCTACTGATCCCTCATAAAACACCCCAAGTCTTTCAAACTAATGGCATTTGTTTCTTGCCATCTATACGTTGGCTTTTGTCGGCAGGTTATTTCGCTTATGGCCATACCAACCTGAACACGCCCGATCTCGTCCGATCTCGGAAGCTAAGCAGGTTCGGGCCTGGTTAGTACTTGGATGGGAGACCGCCTGGGAATACCAGGTGCAGTAAGCATTTTGCACAGCAAGGAGGTGCTACTGATCCCTCATAAAACACCCCAAGTGTTTCAAACTAATGGCATTTGTTTCTTGCCATCTATACGTTGGCTTTTGTCGGCAGGTTATTTCGCTTACGGCCATACCAACCTGAACACGCCCGATCTCGTCCGATCTCGGAAGCTAAGCAGGTTCGTGCCTGGTTAGTACTTGGATGGGAGACCGCCTGGGAATACCAGGTGCAGTAAGAATTTTGCACAGCAAGGAGGTGCTACTGATCCCTCATAAAACACCCCAAGTCTTTCAAACTAATGGCATTTGTTTCTTGCCATCTATACGTTGGCTTTTGTCGGCAGGTTATTTCGCTTACGGCCATACCAACCTGAACACGCCCGATCTCGTCCGATCTCGGAAGCTAAGCAGGTTCGGCCCTGGTTAGTACTTGGATGGGAGACCGCCTGGGAATATCAGGTGCAGTAAGCATTTTGCACAGCAAGGAGGTGCTACTTATCCCTCATAAAACACCCCAAGTCTTTCAAACTAATGGCATTTGTTTCTTGCCATCTATACGTTGGCTTTTGTCGGCAGGTTATTTCGCTTACGGCCATACCAACCTGAACACGCCCGATCTCGTCCGATCTCGGAAGCTAAGCAGGTTCGGGCCTGGTTAGTACTTGGATGGGAGACCGCCTGGGAATACCAGGTGCAGTAAGCATTTTGCACAGCAAGGAGGTGCTACTTATCCCTCATGAAACACCCCAAGTCTTTCAAACTAATGGCATTTGTTTCTTGCCATCTATACGTTGGCTTTTGTCGGCAGGTTATTTCGCTTACGGCCATACCAACCTGAACACGCCCGATCTCGTCCGATCTCGGAAGCTAAGCAGGTTCGGGCCTGGTTAGTACTTGGATGGGAGACCGCCTGGCAATACCAGGTGCAGTAAGCATTTTGCACAGCAAGGAGGTGCTACTTATCCCTCATAAAACACCACAAGTCTTTCAAACTAATGGCATTTGTTTCTTGCCATCTATACGTTGGCTTTTGTCGGCAGGTTATTTCGCTTACGGCCATACCAACCTGAACACGCCCGATCTCGTCCGATCTCTGAAGCTAAGCAGGTTCGGGCCTGGTTAGTACTTGGATGGGAGACCGCCTGGGAATACCAGGTGCAGTAAGCATTTTGCACAGCAAGGAGGTGCTACTGATCCCTCATAAAACACCCCAAGTATTTCAAACTAATGGCATTTGTTTCTTGCCATCTATACGTTGGCTTTTGTCGGCAGGTTATTTCGCTTACGGCCATACCAACCTGAACACGCCCGATCTCGTCCGATCTCGGAAGCTAAGCAGGTTCGTGCCTGGTTAGTACTTGGATGGGAGACCGCCTGGGAATACCAGGTGCAGTAAGAATTTTGCACAGCAAGGAGGTGCTACTGATCCCTCATAAAACACCCTAAGTCTTTCAAACTAATGGCATTTGTTTCTTGCCATCTATACGTTGGCTTTTGTCGGCACGTTATTTAGCTTACGGCCATACCAACCTGAACACGCCCGATCTCGTCCGATCTCGGAAGCTAAGCAGGTTCGGGCCTGGTTAGTACTTGGATGGGAGACCGCCTGGGAATACCAGGTGCAGTAAGCAATTTGCACAGCAAGGAGGTGCTACTTATCCCTCATAAAACACCCCAAGTCTTTCAAACTAATGGCATTTGTTTCTTGCCATCTATACGTTGGCTTTTGTCGGCAGGTTATTTCGCTTACGGCCATACCAACCTGAACACGCCCGATCTCGTCCGATCTCGGAAGCTAAGCAGGTTCGGGACTGGTTAGTACTTGGATGGGAGACCGCCTGGGAATACCAGGTGCAGTAAGCATTTTGCACAGCAAGGAGGTGCTACTGATCCCTCATAAAACACCCCAAGTCTTTCAAACTAATGGCATTTGTTTCTTGCCATCTATACGTTGGCTTTTGTCGGCAGGTTATTTCGCTTACGGCCATACCAACCTGAACACGCCCGATCTCGTCCGATCTCGGAAGCTAAGCAGGTTCGGGCCTGGTTAGTACTTGGATGGGAGACCGCCTGGGAATACCAGGTGCAGTAAGCATTTTGCACAGCAAGGAGGTGCTACTGATCCCTCATAAAACACCCCAAGTCTTTCAAACTAATGGCATTTGTTTCTTGCCATCTATACGTTGGCTTTTGTCGGCAGGTTATTTCGCTTACGGCCATACCAACCTGAACACGCCCGATCTCGTCCGATCTCGGAAGCTAAGCAGGTTCGGGCCTGGTTAGTACTTGGATGGGAGACCGCCTGGGAATACCAGGTGCAGTAAGCATTTTGCACAGCAAGGAGGTGCTACTGATCCCTCATAAAACACCCCAAGTCTTTCAAACTAATGGCATTTGTTTCTTGCCATCTATACGTTGGCTTTTGTCGGCAGGTTATTTCGCTTACCGCCATACCAACCTGAACTCGCCCGATCTCGTCCGATCTCGGAAGCTAAGCAGGTTCGGGCCTGGTTAGTACTTGGATGGGAGACCGCCTGGTAATACCAGGTGCAGTAAGCATTTTGCACAGCAAGGAGGTGCTACTGATCCCTCATAAAACACCCCAAGTCTTTCAAACTAATGGCATTTGTTTCTTGCCATCTATACGTTGGCTTTTGTCGGCAGGTTATTTCGCTTACGGCCATACCAACCTGAACACGCCCGATCTCGTCCGATCTCGGAAGCTAAGCAGGTTCGGGCCTGGTTAGTACTTGGATGGGAGACCGCCTGAGAATACCAGGTGCAGTAAGCATTTTGCACAGCAAGGAGGTGCTACTGATCCCTCATAAAACACCCCAAGTATTTCAAACTAATGGCATTTGTTTCTTGCCATCTATACGTTGGCTTTTGTCGGCAGGTTATTTCGCTTACGGCCATACCAACCTGAACACGCCCGATCTCGTCCGATCTCGGAAGCTAAGCAGGTTCGGGCCTGGTTAGTACTTGGATGGGAGACCGCCTGGGAATACCAGGTGCAGTAAGCATTTTGCACAGCTACTTATCCCTCATAAAACACCCCAAGTCTTTCAAACTAATGGCATTTGTTTCTTGCCATCTATACGTTGGCTTTTGTCGGCAGGTTATTTCGCTTACGGCCATACCAACCTGAACACGCCCGATCTCGTCCGATCTCGTAAGCTAAGCAGGTTCGGGCCTGGTTAGTACTTGGATGGGAGACAGCCTGGCAATACCAGGTGCAGTAAGTATTTTGCACAGCAAGGAGGTGCTACTTATCCCTCATAAAACACCCCAAGTCTTTCAAACTAATGGCATTTGTTTCTTGCCGTCTATACGTTGGCTTTTGTCAGCAGGTTATTTCGCTTACGGCCATACCAACCTGAACACGCCCGATCTCGTCCGATCTCGGAAGCTAAGCAGGTTCGGGCCTGGTTAGTACTTGGATGGGAGACCGCCTGGGAATACCAGGTGCAGTAAGCATTTTGCACAGCAAGGAGGTGCTACTTATCCCTCATAAAACACCCCAAGTCTTTCAAACTAATGGCATTTGTTTCTTGCCATCTATACGTTGGCTTTTGTCGGCAGGTTATTCTGCTTACGGCCATACCAACCTGAACACGCCCGATCTCGTCCGATCTCGGAAGCTAAGCAGGTTCGGGCCTGGTTAGTACTTGGATGGGAGACCGCCTGGGAATACCAGGTGCAGTAAGCATTTTGCACAGCAAGGAGGTGCTACTGATCCCTCATAAAACACCCCAAGTCTTTCAAACTAATGGCATTTGTTTCTTGCCATCTATACGTTGGCTTTTGTCGGCAGGTTATTTTGCTTACGGCCATACCAACCTGAACACGCCCGATCTCGTCCAATCTCGGAAGCTAAGCAGTTTCGGGCCTGGTTAGTACTTGGATGGGAGACCGCCTGGGAATACCAGGTGCAGTAAGCATTTTGCACAGCAAGGAGGTGCTACTGATCCCTCATAAAACACCCCAAGTCTTTCAAACTAATGGCATTTGTTTCTTGCCATCTATACGTTGGCTTTTGTCGGCAGGTTATTTCGCTTACGGCCATACCAACCTGAACACGCCCGATCTCGTCCGATCTCGGAAGCTAAGCAGGTTCGGGCCTGGTTAGTACTTGGATGGGAGACCGCCTGGGAATACCAGGTGCAGTAAGCATTTTGCACAGCAAGGAGGTGCTACTGATCCCTCATAAAACACCCCAAGTCTTTCAAACTAATGGCATTTGTTTCTTGCCATCTATACGTTGGCTTTTGTCGGCAGGTTATTTCGCTTATGGCCATACCAACCTGAACACGCCCGATCTCGTCCGATCTCGGAAGCTAAGCAGGTTCGGGCCTGGTTAGTACTTGGATGGGAGACCGCCTGGCAATACCAGGTGCAGTAAGCATTTTGCACAGCAAGGAGGTGCTACTTATCCCTCATAAAACACCCCAAGTATTTCAAACTAATGGCATTTGTTTCTTGCCATCTATACGTTGGCTTTTGTCGGCAGGTTATTTCGCTTACGGCCATACCAACCTGAACACGCCCGATCTCGTCCGATCTCGGAAGCTAAGCAGGTTCGGGCCTGGTTAGTACTTGGATGGGAGACCGCCTGGGAATACCAGGTGCAGTAAGCATTTTGCACAGCAAGGAGGTGCTACTGATCCCTCATAAAACACCCCAAGTGTTTCAAACTAATGGCATTTGTTTCTTGCCATCTATACGTTGGCTTTTGTCGGCAGGTTATTTCGCTTACGGCCATACCAACCTGAACACGCCCGATCTCGTCCGATCTCGGAAGCTAAGCAGGTTCGTGCCTGGTTAGTACTTGGATGGGAGACCGCCTGGGAATACCAGGTGCAGTAAGAATTTTGCACAGCAAGGAGGTGCTACTGATCCCTCATAAAACACCCCAAGTCTTTCAAACTAATGGCATTTGTTTCTTGCCATCTATACGTTGGCTTTTGTCGGCAGGTTATTTCGCTTACGGCCATACCAACCTGAACACGCCCGATCTCGTCCGATCTCGGAAGCTAAGCAGGTTCGGGCCTGGTTAGTACTTGGATGGGAGACCGCCTGGGAATATCAGGTGCAGTAAGCATTTTGCACAGCAAGGAGGTGCTACTTATCCCTCATAAAACACCCCAAGTCTTTCAAACTAATGGCATTTGTTTCTTGCCATCTATACGTTGGCTTTTGTCGGCAGGTTATTTCGCTTACGGCCATACCAACCTGAACACGCCCGATCTCGTCCGATCTCGGAAGCTAAGCAGGTTCGGGCCTGGTTAGTACTTGGATGGGAGACCGCCTGGGAATACCAGGTGCAGTAAGCATTTTGCACAGCAAGGAGGTGCTACTTATCCCTCATGAAACACCCCAAGTCTTTCAAACTAATGGCATTTGTTTCTTGCCATCTATACGTTGGCTTTTGTCGGCAGGTTATTTCGCTTACGGCCATACCAACCTGAACACGCCCGATCTCGTCCGATCTCGGAAGCTAAGCAGGTTCGGGGCTGGTTAGTACTTGGATGGGAGACCGCCTGGCAATACCAGGTGCAGTAAGCATTTTGCACAGCAAGGAGGTGCTACTTATCCCTCATAAAACACCACAAGTCTTTCAAACTAATGGCATTTGTTTCTTGCCATCTATACGTTGGCTTTTGTCGGCAGGTTATTTCGCTTACGGCCATACCAACCTGAACACGCCCGATCTCGTCCGATCTCTGAAGCTAAGCAGGTTCGGGCCTGGTTAGTACTTGGATGGGAGACCGCCTGGGAATACCAGGTGCAGTAAGCATTTTGCACAGCAAGGAGGTGCTACTGATCCCTCATAAAACACCCCAAGTATTTCAAACTAATGGCATTTGTTTCTTGCCATCTATACGTTGGCTTTTGTCGGCAGGTTATTTCGCTTACGGCCATACCAACCTGAACACGCCCGA
>NC_140176.1:129632023-129639523 GCF_963971535.1 Notolepis coatsorum
TGCAGTAAGCATTTTGCACAGCAAGGAGGTGCTACTTATCCCTCATAAAACACCCCAAGTCTTTCAAACTAATGGCATTTGTTTCTTGCCATCTATACGTTGGCTTTTGTCGGCAGGTTATTTCGCTTACGGCCATACCAACCTGAACACGCCCGATCTCGTCCGATCTCGTCCGATCTCGGAAGCTAAGCAGGTTCGGGCCTGGTTAGTACTTGGATGGGAGACCGCCTGGGAATACCAGGTGCAGTAAGCATTTTGCACAGCAAGGAGGTGCTACTTATCCCTCATAAAACACCCCAAGTATTTCAAACTAATGGCATTTGTTTCTTGCCATCTATACGTTGGCTTTTGTCGGCAGGTTATTTCGCTTACGGCCATACCAACCTGAACACGCCCGATCTCGTCCGATCTCGGAAGCTAAGCAGGTTCGGGCCTGGTTAGTACTTGGATGGGAGACAGCCTGGGAATACCTGGTGCAGTAAGCATTTTGCACAGCAAGGAGGTGCTACTGATCCCTCATAAAACACCCCAAGTCTTTCAAACTAATGGCATTTGTTTCTTGCCATCTATACGTTGGCTTATGTCGGCAGGTGATTTCGCTTACTGCCATACCAACCTGAACACGCCCGATCTCGTCCGATCTCGGAAGCTAAGCAGGTTCGGGCCTGGTTAGTACTTGGATGGGAGACCGCCTGGGAATACCAGGTGCAGTAAGCATTTTGCACAGCAAGGAGGTGCTACTGATCCCTCATAAAACACCCCAAGTCTTTCAAACTAATGGCATTTGTTTCTTGCCATCTATACGTTGGCTTTTGTCGGCAGGTTATTTTGCTTACGGCCATACCAACCTGAACACGCCCGATCTCGTCCGATCTCGGAAGCTAAGCAGGTTCGGGCCTGGTTAGTACTTGGATGGGAGACCGCCTGGGAATACCAGGTGCAGTAAGCATTTTGCACAGCAAGGAGGTGCTACTGATCCCTCATAAAACACCCCAAGTCTTTCAAACTAATGGCATTTGTTTCTTGCCATCTATACGTTGGCTTTTGTCGGCAGGTTATTTCGCTTACGGCCATACCAACCTGAACACGCCCGATCTCGTCCGATCTCGGAAGCTAAGCAGGTTCGGGCTTGGTTAGTACTTGGATGGGAGACCGCCTGGGAATACCAGGTGCAGTAAGCATTTTGCCCAGCAAGGAGGTGCTACTGATCCCTCATAAAACACCCCAAGTCTTTCAAACTAATGGCATTTGTTTCTTGCCATCTATACGTTGGCTTTTGTCGGCAGGTTATTTCGCTTACGGCCATACCAACCTGAACACGCCCGATCTCGTCCGATCTCGGAAGCTAAGCAGGTTCGGGCCTGGTTAGTACTTGGATGGGAGACCGCCTGGGAATACCAGGTGCAGTAAGCATTTTGCACAGCAAGGAGGTGCTACTTATCCCTCATAAAACACCCCAAGTCTTTCAAACTAATGGCATTTGTTTCTTGCCATCTATACGTTGGCTTTTGTCGGCAGGTTAATTCGCTTACGGCCATACCAACCTGAACGCCCGATCTCGTCCGATCTCGGAAGCTAAGCAGGTTCGGGCCTGGTTAGTACTTGGATGGGAGACCGCCTGGTAATACCAGGTGCATTAAGCATTTTGCACAGCAAGGAGGTGCTACTGATCCCTCATAAAACACCCCAAGTCTTTCAAACTAATGGCATTTGTTTCTTGCCATCTATACGTTGGCTTTTGTCGGCAGGTTATTTCGCTTACGGCCATACCAACCTGAACACGCCCGATCTCGTCCGATCTCGGAAGCTAAGCAGGTTCGCGCCTGGTTAGTACTTGGATGGGAGACCGCCTGGGAATACCAGGTGCAGTAAGCATTTTGCACAGCAAGGAGGTGCTACTGATCCCTCATAAAACACCCCAAGTCTTTCAAACTAATGGCATTTGTTTCTTGCCATCTATACGTTGGCTTTTGTCGGCAGGTTATTTCGCTTACGGCCATACCAACCTGAACACGCCCGATCTCGTCCGATCTCGGAAGCTAAGCAGGTTCGGGCCTGGTTAGTACTTGGATGGGAGACCGCCTGGGAATACCAGGTGCAGTAAGGATTTTGCACAGCAACGAGGTGCTACTTATCCCTCATAAAACACCCCAAGTCTTTCAAACTAATGGCATTTGTTTCTTGCCATTTATACGTTGGCTTTTGTCGGCAGGTTATTTCGCTTACGGCCATACCAACCTGAACACGCCCGATCTCGTCCGATCTCGGAAGCTAAGCAGGTTCGGGCCTGGTTAGTACTTGGATGGGAGACCGCCTGGGAATACCAGGTGCAGTAAGCATTTTGCACAGCAAGGAGGTGCTACTTATCCCTCATAAAACACCCCAAGTCTTTCAAACTAATGGCATTTGTTTCTTGCCATCTATACGTTGGCTTTTGTCGGCAGGTTATTTCGCTTACGGCCATACCAACCTGAACACGCCCGATCTCGTCCGATCTCGGAAGCTAAGCAGGTTCGGGCCTGGTTAGTACTTGGATGGGAGACCGCCTGGGAATACCAGGTGCAGTAAGCATTTTGCACAGCAAGGAGGTGCTACTGATCCCTCATAAAACACCCCAAGTCTTTCAAACTAATGGCATTTGTTTCTTGCCATCTATACGTTGGCTTTTGTCGGCAGGTGATTTCGCTTACGGCCATACCAACCTGAACACGCCCGATCTCGTCCGATCTCGGAAGCTAAGCAGGTTCGGGCCTGGTTAGTACTTGGATGGGAGACCGCCTGGGAATACCAGGTGCAGTAAGCATTTTGCACAGCAAGGAGGTGCTACTGATCCCTCATAAAACACCCCAAGTCTTTCAAACTAATGGCATTTGTTTCTTGCCATCTATACGTTGGCTTTTGTCGGCAGGTTATTTCGCTTACGGCCATACCAACCTGAACACGCCCGATCTCGTCCGATCTCGGAAGCTAAGCAGGTTCGGGCCTGGTTAGTACTTGGATGGGAGACCGCCTGGGAATACCAGGTGCAGTAAGCATTTTGCACAGCAAGGAGGTGCTACTGATCCCTCATAAAACACCCCAAGTCTTTCAAACTAATGGCATTTGTTTCTTGCCATCTATACGTTGGCTTTTGTCGGCAGGTTATTTCGCTTACGGCCATACCAACCTGAACACGCCCGATCTCGTCCGATCTCGGAAGCTAAGCAGGTTCGGGCCTGGTTAGTACTTGGATGGGAGACCGCCTGGGAATACCAGGTGCAGTAAGCATATTGCCCAGCAAGGAGGTGCTACTGATCCCTCATAAAACACCCCAAGTCTTTCAAACTAATGGCATTTGTTTCTTGCCATCTATACGTTGGCTTTTGTCGGCAGGTTATTTTGCTTACGGCCATACCAACCTGAACACGCCCGATCTCGTCCGATCTCGGAAGCTAAGCAGGTTCGGGCCTGGTTAGTACTTGGATGGGAGACCGCCTGGGAATACCAGGTGCAGTAAGCATTTTGCACAGCAAGGAGGTGCTACTGATCCCTCATAAAACACCCCAAGTCTTTCAAACTAATGGCATTTGTTTCTTGCCATCTATACGTTGGCTTTTGTCTGCAGTTTATTTCGCTTACGGCCATACCAACCTGAACACGCCCGATCTCGTCCGATCTCGGAAGCTAAGCAGGTTCGGGCCTGGTTAGTACTTGGATGGGAGACCGCCTGGGAATACCAGGTGCAGTAAGCATTTTGCACAGCAAGGAGGTGCTACTTATCCCTCATAAAACACCCCAAGTCTTTCAAACTAATGGCATTTGTTTCTTGCCATCTATACGTTGGCTTTTGTCGGCAGGTTATTTCGCTTACGGCCATACCAACCTGAACATGCCCGATCTCGTCCGATCTCGGAAGCTAAGCAGGTTCGGGCCTGGTTAGTACTTGGATGGGAGACCGCCTGGGAATACCAGGTGCAGTAAGCATTTTGCACAGCAAGGAGGTGCTACTTATCCCTCATAAAACACCCCAAGTATTTCAAACTAATGGCATTTGTTTCTTGCCATCTATACGTTGGCTTTTGTCGGCAGGTTATTTCGCTTACGGCCATACCAACCTGAACACGCCCGATCTCGTCCGATCTCGGAAGCTAAGCAGGTTCGGGCCTGGTTAGTACTTGGATGGGAGACAGCCTGGGAATACCTGGTGCAGTAAGCATTTTGCACAGCAAGGAGGTGCTACTGATCCCTCATAAAACACCCCAAGTCTTTCAAACTAATGGCATTTGTTTCTTGCCATCTATACGTTGGCTTTTGTCGGCAGGTGATTTCGCTTACTGCCATACCAACCTGAACACGCCCGATCTCGTCCGATCTCGGAAGCTAAGCAGGTTCGGGCCTGGTTAGTACTTGGATGGGAGACCGCCTGGGAATACCAGGTGCAGTAAGCATTTTGCACAGCAAGGAGGTGCTACTGATCCCTCATAAAACACCCCAAGTCTTTCAAACTAATGGCATTTGTTTCTTGCCATCTATACATTGGCTTTTGTCGGCAGGTTATTTTGCTTACGGCCATACCAACCTGAACACGCCCGATCTCGTCCGATCTCGGAAGCTAAGCAGGTTCGGGCCTGGTTAGTACTTGGATGGGAGACCGCCTGGGAATACCAGGTGCAGTAAGCATTTTGCACAGCAAGGAGGTGCTACTGATCCCTCATAAAACACCCCAAGTCTTTCAAACTAATGGCATTTGTTTCTTGCCATCTATACGTTGGCTTTTGTCGGCAGGTTATTTCGCTTACGGCCATACCAACCTGAACACGCCCGATCTCGTCCGATCTCGGAAGCTAAGCAGGTTCGGGCTTGGTTAGTACTTGGATGGGAGACCGCCTGGGAATACCAGGTGCAGTAAGCATTTTGCCCAGCAAGGAGGTGCTACTGATCCCTCATAAAACACCCCAAGTCTTTCAAACTAATGGCATTTGTTTCTTGCCATCTATACGTTGGCTTTTGTCGGCAGGTTATTTCGCTTACGGCCATACCAACCTGAACACGCCCGATCTCGTCCGATCTCGGAAGCTAAGCAGGTTCGGGCCTGGTTAGTACTTGGATGGGAGACCGCCTGGGAATACCAGGTGCAGTAAGCATTTTGCACAGCAAGGAGGTGCTACTTATCCCTCATAAAACACCCCAAGTCTTTCAAACTAATGGCATTTGTTTCTTGCCATCTATACGTTGGCTTTTGTCGGCAGGTTAATTCGCTTACGGCCATACCAACCTGAACGCCCGATCTCGTCCGATCTCGGAAGCTAAGCAGGTTCGGGCCTGGTTAGTACTTGGATGGGAGACCGCCTGGTAATACCAGGTGCATTAAGCATTTTGCACAGCAAGGAGGTGCTACTGATCCCTCATAAAACACCCCAAGTCTTTCAAACTAATGGCATTTGTTTCTTGCCATCTATACGTTGGCTTTTGTCGGCAGGTTATTTCGCTTACGGCCATACCAACCTGAACACGCCCGATCTCGTCCGATCTCGGAAGCTAAGCAGGTTCGCGCCTGGTTAGTACTTGGATGGGAGACCGCCTGGGAATACCAGGTGCAGTAAGCATTTTGCACAGCAAGGAGGTGCTACTGATCCCTCATAAAACACCCCAAGTCTTTCAAACTAATGGCATTTGTTTCTTGCCATCTATACGTTGGCTTTTGTCGGCAGGTTATTTCGCTTACGGCCATACCAACCTGAACACGCCCGATCTCGTCCGATCTCGGAAGCTAAGCAGGTTCGGGCCTGGTTAGTACTTGGATGGGAGACCGCCTGGGAATACCAGGTGCAGTAAGCATTTTGCACAGCAAGGAG
Organism: Notolepis coatsorum; assembly: GCF_963971535.1. NCBI lineage: Eukaryota > Metazoa > Chordata > Actinopteri > Aulopiformes > Paralepididae > Notolepis > Notolepis coatsorum. Next base: position 129,637,858 of record NC_140176.1, read on the forward strand.
GTGCTACTGATCCCTCATAAAACACCCCAAGTCTTTCAAACTAATGGCATTTGTTTCTTGCCATCTATACGTTGGCTTTTGTCGGCAGGTTATTTCGCTTACGGCCATACCAACCTGAACACGCCCGATCTCGTCCGATCTCGGAAGCTAAGCTGGTTCGGGCCTTGTTAGTACTTGGATGGGAGACCGCCTGGGAATACCAGGTGCAGTAAGCATTTTGCACAGCAAGGAGGTGCTACTGATCCCTCATAAAACACCCCAAGTCTTTCAAACTAATGGCATTTGTTTCTTGCCATCTATACGTTGGCTTTTGTCGGCAGGTTATTTCGCTTATGGCCATACCAACCTGAACACGCCCGATCTCGTCCGATCTCTGAAGCTAAGCAGGTTCGGGCCTGGTTAGTACTTGGATGGGGAACTGCCTGGGAATACCAGGTGCAGTAAGCATTTTGCACAGCAAGGAGGTGCTACTGATCCCTCATAAAACACCCCAAGTCTTTCAAACTAATGGCATTTGTTTCTTGCCATCTATACGTTGGCTTTTGTCGGCAGGTTATTTCGCTTACGGCCATACCAACCTGAACACGCCCGATCTCGTCCGATCTCGTAAGCTAAGCAGGTTCGGGCCTGGTTAGTACTTGGATGGGAGACCGCCTGGCAATACCAGGTGCAGTAAGTATTTTGCACAGCAAGGAGGTGCTACTTATCCCTCATAAAACACCCCAAGTCTTTCAAACTAATGGCATTTGTTTCTTGCCATCTATACGTTGGCTTTTGTCGGCAGGTTATTTCGCTTACGGCCATACCAACCTGAACACGCCCGATCTCGTCCGATCTCGTAAGCTAAGCAGGTTCGGGCCTGGTTAGTACTTGGATGGGAGACCGCCTGGCAATACCAGGTGCAGTAAGTATTTTGCACAGCAAGGAGGTGCTACTTATCCCTCATAAAACACCCCAAGTCTTTCAAACTAATGGCATTTGTTTCTTGCCATCTATACGTTGGCTTTTGTCAGCAGGTTATTTCGCTTACGGCCATACCAACCTGAACACGCCCGATCTCGTCCGATCTCGGAAGCTAAGCAGGTTCGGGCCTGGTTAGTACTTGGATGGGAGACCGCCTGGGAATACCAGGTGCAGTAAGCATTTTGCACAGCAAGGAGGTGCTACTGATCCCTCATAAAACACCCCAAGTCTTTCAAACTAATGGCATTTGTTTCTTGCCATCTATACGTTGGCTTTTGTCGGCAGGTTATTTCGCTTACGGCCATACCAACCTGAACACGCCCGATCTCGTCCGATCTCGGAAGCTAAGCAGGTTCTGGCCTGGTTAGTACTTGGATGGGAGACCGCCTGGGAATACCAGGTGCAGTAAGCAGTTTGCACAGCAAGGAGGTGCTACTGATCCCTCATAAAACACCCAAGTCTTTCAAACTAATGGCATTTGTTTCTTGCCATCTATACGTTGGCTTTTGTCGGCAGGTTATTTCGCTTACGGCCATACCAACCTGAACACGCCCGATCTCGTCCGATCTCGGAAGCTAAGCAGGTTCGGGCCTGGTTAGTACTTGGTTGGGAGACCGCCTGGGAATACCAGGTGCAGTAAGCATTTTGCACAGCAAGGAGGTGCTACTGATCCCTCATAAAACACCCCAAGTCTTTCAAACTA
>NC_140176.1:129694523-129744523 GCF_963971535.1 Notolepis coatsorum
TTGTTTCTTGCCATCTATACGTTGGCTTTTGTCGGCAGGTTAATTCGCTTACGGCCATACCAACCTGAACGCCCGATCTCGTCCGATCTCGGAAGCTAAGCAGGTTCGGGCCTGGTTAGTACTTGGATGGGAGACCGCCTGGGAATACCAGGTGCAGTAAGCATTTTGCACAGCAACGAGGTGCTACTGATCCCTCATAAAACACCCCAAGTCTTTCAAACTAATGGCATTTGTTTCTTGCCATCTATACGTTGGCTTTTGTCGGCAGGTTATTTTGCTTACGGCCATACCAACCTGAACACGCCCGATCTCGTCCGATCTCGGAAGCTAAGCAGGTTCGGGCCTGGTTAGTACTTGGATGGGAGACCGCCTGGGAATACCAGGTGCAGTAAGCATTTTGCACAGCAAGGAGGTGCTACTGATCCCTCATAAAACACCCCAAGTCTTTCAAACTAATGGCATTTGTTTCTTGCCATCTATACGTTGGCTTTTGTCGGCAGGTTATTTCGCTTACGGCCATACCAACCTGAACACGCCCGATCTCGTCCGATCTCGGAAGCTAAGCAGGTTCGGGCCTGGTTAGTACTTGGATGGGAGACCGCCTGGGAATACCAGGTGCAGTAAGCATTTTGCCCAGCAAGGAGGTGCTACTGATCCCTCATAAAACACCCCAAGTCTTTCAAACTAATGGCATTTGTTTCTTGCCATCTATACGTTGGCTTTTGTCGGCAGGTTAATTCGCTTACGGCCATACCAACCTGAACGCCCGATCTCGTCCGATCTCGGAAGCTAAGCAGGTTCGGGCCTGGTTAGTACTTGGATGGGAGACCGCCTGGGAATACCAGGTGCAGTAAGCATTTTGCACAGCAAGAAGGTGCTACTGATCCCTCATAAAACACCCCAAGTCTTTAAAACTAATGGCATTTGTTTCTTGCCATCTATACGTTGGCTTTTGTCGGCAGGTTATTTCGCTTACGGCCATACCAACCTGAACACGCCCGATCTCGTCCGATCTTGGAAGCTAAGCAGGTTCGGGCCTGGTTAGTACTTGGATTGGAGACCGCCTGGGAATACCAGGTGCAGTAAGCATTTTGCACAGCAAGGAGGTGCTACTGATCCCTCATAAAACACCCCAAGTCTTTCAAACTAATGGCATTTGTTTCTTGCCATCTATACGTTGGCTTTTGTCGGCAGGTTATTTCGCTTACGGCCATACCAACCTGAACACGCCCGATCTCGTCCGATCTCGGAAGCTAAGCAGGTTCGGGCCTGGTTAGTACTTGGATGGGAGACCGCCTGGGAATACCAGGTGCAGTAAGCATTTTGCCCAGCAAGGAGGTGCTACTGATCCCTCATAAAACACCCCAAGTCTTTCAAACTAATGGCATTTGTTTCTTGCCATCTATACGTTGGCTTTTGTCGGCAGGTTATTTCGCTTACGGCCATACCAACCTGAACACGCCCGATCTCGTCCGATCTCGGAAGCTAAGCAGGTTCGGGCCTGGTTAGTACTTGGATGGGAGACCGCCTGGGAATACCAGGTGCAGTAAGCATTTTGCACAGCAAGGAGGTGCTACTTATCCCTCATAAAACACCCCAAGTCTTTCAAACTAATGGCATTTGTTTCTTGCCATCTATATGTTGGCTTTTGTCGGCAGGTTAATTCGCTTACGGCCATACCAACCTGAACGCCCGATCTCGTCCGATCTCGGAAGCTAAGCAGGTTCGGGCCTGATTAGTACTTGGATGGGAGACCGCCTGGGAATACCAGGTGCAGTACGCATTTTGCACAGCAAGGAGGTGCTACTGATCCCTCATAAAACACCCCAAGTCTTTCAAACTAATGGCATTTGTTTCTTGCCATCTATACGTTGGCTTTTGTCGGCAGGTTAATTCGCTTACGGCCATACCAACCTGAACGCCCGATCTCGTCCGATCTCGGAAGCTAAGCAGGTTCGGGCCTGGTTAGTACTTGGATGGGAGACCGCCTGGGAATACCAGGTGCAGTAAGCATTTTGCACAGCAAGGAGGTGCTACTGATCCCTCATAAAACACCCCAAGTCTTTCAAACTAATGGCATTTGTTTCTTGCCATCTATACGTTGGCTTTTGTCTGCAGGTTATTTCGCTTACGGCCATACCAACCTGAACACGCCCGATCTCGTCCGATCTCGGAAGCTAAGCAGGTTCGGGTCTGGTTAGTACTTGGATGGGAGACCGCCTGGGAATACCAGGTGCAGTAAGCATTTTGCACAGCAAGGAGGTGCTACTGATCCCTCATAAAACACCCCAAGTCTTTCAAACTAATGGCATTTGTTTCTTGCCATCTATACGTTGGCTTTTGTCGGCAGGTTATTTCGCTTACGGCCATACCAACCTGAACACGCCCGATCTCGTCCGATCTCGGAAGCTAAGCAGGTTTGGGCCTGGTTAGTACTTGGATGGGAGACCGCCTGGAAATACCAGGTGCAGTAAGCATTTTGCACAGCAAGGAGGTGCTACTGATCCCTCATAAAACACCCCAAGTCTTTCAAACTAATGGCATTTGTTTCTTGCCATCTATACGTTGGCTTTTGTCGGCAGGTTATTTCGCTTACGGCCATACCAACCTGAACACGCCCGATCTCGTCCGATCTCGGAAGCTAAGCAGCTTCGGGCCTGGTTAGTACTTGGATTGGAGACCGCCTGGGAATACCAGGTGCAGTAAGCATTTTGCACAGCAAGGAGGTGCTACTTATCCCTCATAAAACACCCCAAGTCTTTCAAACTAATGGCATTTGTTTCTTGCCATCTATACGTTGGCTTTTGTCGGCAGTTTAATTCACTTACAGCCATACCAACCTGAACACGCCCGATCTCGTCCGATCTCGGAAGCTAAGCAGGTTCGGGCCTGGTTAGTACTTGGATGGGAGACCGCCTGGGAATACCAGGTGCAGTAAGCATTTTGCACAGCAAGGAGGTGCTACTTATCCCTCATAAAACACCCCAAGTCTTTCAAACGAATGGCATTTGTTTCTTGCCATCTATACGTTGGCTTTTGTCGGCAGGTTATTTCGCTTACGGCCATACCAACCTGAACACGCCCGATCTCGTCCGATCTCGGAAGCTAAGCAGGTTCGCGCCTGGTTAGTACTTGGATTGGAGACCGCCTGGGAATACCAGGTGCAGTAAGCATTTTGCACAGCAAGGAGGTGCTACTGATCCCTCATAAAACACCCCAAGTCTTTCAAACTAATGGCATTTGTTTCTTGCCATCTATACGTTGGCTTTTGTCGGCAGGTTATTTCGCTTACGGCCATACCAACCTGAACACGCCCGATCTCGTCCGATCTCGAAGCTAAGCAGGTTCGGGCCTGGTTAGTACTTGGATGGGAGACCGCCTGGGAATACCAGGTGCAGTAAGCATTTTGCACAGCAAGGAGGTGCTACTTATCCCTCATAAAACACCCCAAGTCTTTCAAACTAATGGCATTTGTTTCTTGCCATCTATACGTTGGCTTTTGTCGGCAGGTTATTTCGCTTACGGCCATACCAACGTGAACACGCCCGATTTCGTCCGATCTCGGAAGCTAAGCAGGTTCGGGCCTGGTTAGTACTTGGATGGGAGACCGCCTGGGAATACCAGGTGCAGTAAGCATTTTGCCCAGCAAGGAGGTGCTACTGATCCCTCATAAAACACCCCAAGTCTTTCAAACTAATGGCATTTGTTTCTTGCCATCTATACGTTGGCTTTTGTCGGCAGGTTATTTCGCTTACGGCCATACCAACCTGAACACGCCCGATCTCGTCCGATCTCGGAAGCTAAGCAGGTTCGGGCCTGGTTAGTACTTGGATGGGAGACCGCCTGGGAATACCAGGTGCAGTAAGCATTTTGCACAGCAAGGAGGTGCTACTTATCCCTCATAAAACACCCCAAGTCTTTCAAACTAATGGCATTTGTTTCTTGCCATCTATACGTTGGCTTTTGTCGGCAGGTTAATTCGCTTACGGCCATACCAACCTGAACACGCCCGATCTCGTCCGATCTCGGAAGCTAAGCAGGTTCGGGCCTGGTTAGTACTTGGATGGGAGACCGCCTGGGAATACCAGGTGCAGTAAGCATTTTGCACAGCAAGGAGGTGCTACTGATCCCTCATAAAACACCCCAAGTCTTTCAAACTAATGGCATTTGTTTCTTGCCATCTATACGTTGGCTTTTGTCAGCAGGTTATTTCGCTTACGGCCATACCAACCTGAACACGCCCGATCTCGTCCGATCTCGGAAGCTAAGCTGGTTCGGGCCTTGTTAGTACTTGGATGGGAGACCGCCTTGGAATACCAGGTGCAGTAAGCTTTTTGCACAGCAAGGAGGTGCTACTAATCCCTCATAAAACACCCCAAGTCTTTCAAACTAATGGCATTTGTTTCTTGCCATCTATACGTTGGCTTTTGTCTGCAGGTTATTTTGCTTACGGCCATACCAACCTGAACACGCCCGATCTCATCCGATCTCGGAAGCTAAGCAGGTTCGGGCCTGCTTAGTACTTGGATGGGAGACCGCCTGGGAATACCAGGTGCAGTAAGCATTTTGCACAGCAAGGAGGTGCTACTGATCCCTCATAAAACACCCCAAGTCTTTCAAACTAATGGCATTTGTTTCTTGCCATCTATACGTTGGCTTTTGTCGGCAGGTTATTTCGCTTACGGCCATACCAACCTGAACACGCCCGATCTCGTCCGATCTCGGAAGCTAAGCAGGTTCGGGCCTGGTTAGTACTTGGATGGGAGACCGCCTGGGAATACCAGGTGCAGTAAGCATTTTGCACAGCAAGGAGGTGCTACTGATCCCTCATAAAACACCCCAAGTCTTTCAAACTAATGGCATTTGTTTCTTGCCATCTATACGTTGGCTTTTGTCTGCAGGTTATTTCGCTTACGGCCATACCAACCTGAACACGCCCGATCTCGTCCGATCTCGGAAGCTAAGCAGGTTCGGGCCTGGTTAGTACTTGGATGGGAGACCGCCTGGGAATACCAGGTGCAGTAAGCATTTTGCACAGCAAGGAGGTGCTACTGATCCCTCATAAAACACCCCAAGTCTTTCAAACTAATGGCATTTGTTTCTTGCCATCTATACGTTGGCTTTTGTCGGCAGGTTATTTCGCTTACGGCCATACCAACCTGAACACGCCCGATCTCGTCCGATCTCGGAAGCTAAGCAGGTTCGGGCCTGGTTAGTACTTGGATGGGAGACCGCCTGGGAATACCAGGTGCAGTAAGCATTTTGCACAGCAAGGAGGTGCTACTGATCCCTCATAAAACACCCCAAGTCTTTCAAACTAATGGCATTTGTTTCTTGCCATCTATACGTTGGCTTTTGTCTGCAGGTTATTTCGCTTACGGCCATACCAACCTGAACACGCCCGATCTCGTCCGATCTCGGAAGCTAAGCAGGTTCGGGCCTGGTTAGTACTTGGATGGGAGACCGCCTGGGAATACCAGGTGCAGTAAGCATTTTGCACAGCAAGGAGGTGCTACTGATCCCTCATAAAACACCCCAAGTCTTTCAAACTAATGGCATTTGTTTCTTGCCATCTATACGTTGGCTTTTGTCGGCAGGTTATTTCGCTTACGGCCATACCAACCTGAACACGCCCGATCTCGTCCGATCTCGGAAGCTAAGCAGGTTCGGGCCTGGTTAGTACTTGGATGGGAGACCGCCTGGGAATACCAGGTGCAGTAAGCATTTTGCACAGCAAGGAGGTGCTACTGATCCCTCATAAAACACCCCAAGTCTTTCAAACTAATGGCATTTGTTTCTTGCCATCTATACGTTGGCTTTTGTCTGCAGGTTATTTCGCTTACGGCCATACCAACCTGAACACGCCCGATCTCGTCCGATCTCGGAAGCTAAGCAGGTTCGGGCCTGGTTAGTACTTGGATGGGAGACCGCCTGGGAATACCAGGTGCAGTAAGCATTTTGCACAGCAAGGAGGTGCTACTGATCCCTCATAAAACACCCCAAGTCTTTCAAACTAATGGCATTTGTTTCTTGCCATCTATACGTTGGCTTTTGTCTGCAGGTTATTTCGCTTACGGCCATACCAACCTGAACACGCCCGATCTCGTCCGATCTCGGAAGCTAAGCAGGTTCGGGCCTGGTTAGTACTTGGATGGGAGACCGCCTGGGAATACCAGGTGCAGTAAGCATTTTGCACAGCAAGGAGGTGCTACTGATCCCTCATAAAACACCCCAAGTCTTTCAAACTAATGGCATTTGTTTCTTGCCATCTATACGTTGGCTTTTGTCTGCAGGTTATTTTGCTTACGGCCATACCAACCTGAACACGCCCGATCTCGTCCGATCTCGGAAGCTAAGCAGGTTCGGGCCTGGTTAGTACTTGGATGGGAGACCGCCTGGGAATACCAGGTGCAGTAAGCATTTTGCACAGCAAGGAGGTGCTACTGATCCCTCATAAAACACCCCAAGTCTTTCAAACTAATGGCATTTGTTTCTTGCCATCTATACGTTGGCTTTTGTCGGCAGGTTATTTCGCTTACGGCCATACCAACCTGAACACGCCCGATCTCGTCCGATCTCGGAAGCTAAGCAGGTTCGGGCCTGGTTAGTACTTGGATGGGAGACCGCCTGGGAATACCAGGTGCAGTAAGCATTTTGCACAGCAAGGAGGTGCTACTGATCCCTCATAAAACACCCCAAGTCTTTCAAACTAATGGCATTTGTTTCTTGCCATCTATACGTTGGCTTTTGTCGGCAGGTTATTTCGCTTACGGCCATACCAACCTGAACACGCCCGATCTCGTCCGATCTCGGAAGCTAAGCAGGTTCGGGCCTGGTTAGTACTTGGATGGGAGACCGCCTGGGAATACCAGGTGCAGTAAGCATTTTGCACAGCAAGGAGGTGCTACTGATCCCTCATAAAACACCCCAAGTCTTTCAAACTAATGGCATTTGTTTCTTGCCATCTATACGTTGGCTTTTGTCTGCAGGTTATTTCGCTTACGGCCATACCAACCTGAACACGCCCGATCTCGTCCGATCTCGGAAGCTAAGCAGGTTCGGGCCTGGTTAGTACTTGGATGGGAGACCGCCTGCGAATACCAGGTGCAGTAAGCATTTTGCACAGCAAGGAGGTGCTACTGATCCCTCATAAAACACCCCAAGTCTTTCAAACTAATGGCATTTGTTTCTTGCCATCTATACGTTGGCTTTTGTCGGCAGGTTATTTCGCTTACGGCCATACCAACCTGAACACGCCCGATCTCGTCCGATCTCGGAAGCTAAGCAGGTTCGGGCCTGGTTAGTACTTGGATGGGAGACCGCCTGGGAATACCAGGTGCAGTAAGCATTTTGCACAGCAAGGAGGTGCTACTGATCCCTCATAAAACACCCCAAGTCTTTCAAACTAATGGCATTTGTTTCTTGCCATCTATACGTTGGCTTTTGTCTGCAGGTTATTTTGCTTACGGCCATACCAACCTGAACACGCCCGATCTCGTCCGATCTCGGAAGCTAAGCAGGTTCGGGCCTGGTTAGTACTTGGATGGGAGACCGCCTGGGAATACCAGGTGCAGTAAGCATTTTGCACAGCAAGGAGGTGCTACTGATCCCTCATAAAACACCCCAAGTCTTTCAAACTAATGGCATTTGTTTCTTGCCATCTATACGTTGGCTTTTGTCTGCAGGTTATTTTGCTTACGGCCATACCAACCTGAACACGCCCGATCTCGTCCGATCTCGGAAGCTAAGCAGGTTCGGGCCTGGTTAGTACTTGGATGGGAGACCGCCTGGGAATACCAGGTGCAGTAAGCATTTTGCACAGCAAGGAGGTGCTACTGATCCCTCATAAAACACCCCAAGTCTTTCAAACTAATGGCATTTGTTTCTTGCCATCTATACGTTGGCTTTTGTCGGCAGGTTATTTCGCTTACGGCCATACCAACCTGAACACGCCCGATCTCGTCCGATCTCGGAAGCTAAGCAGGTTCGGGCCTGGTTAGTACTTGGATGGGAGACCGCCTGGGAATACCAGGTGCAGTAAGCATTTTGCACAGCAAGGAGGTGCTACTGATCCCTCATAAAACACCCCAAGTCTTTCAAACTAATGGCATTTGTTTCTTGCCATCTATACGTTGGCTTTTGTCGGCAGGTTATTTCGCTTACGGCCATACCAACCTGAACACGCCCGATCTCGTCCGATCTCGGAAGCTAAGCAGGTTCGGGCCTGGTTAGTACTTGGATGGGAGACCGCCTGGGAATACCAGGTGCAGTAAGCAATTTGCACAGCAAGGAGGTGCTACTTATCCCTCATAAAACACCCCAAGTCTTTCAAACTAATGGCATTTGTTTCTTGCCATCTATACGTTGGCTTTTGTCGGCAGGTTATTTCGCTTACGGCCATACCAACCTGAACACGCCCGATCTCGTCCGATCTCGGAAGCTAAGCAGGTTCGGGCCTGGTTAGTACTTGGATGGGAGACCGCCTGGGAATACCAGGTGCAGTAAGCATTATGCACAGCAAGGAGGTGCAACTGATCCCTCATAAAACACCCCAAGTCTTTCAAACTAATGGCATTTGTTTCTTGCCATCTATACGTTGGCTTTTGTCGGCAGGTTATTTCGCTTACGGCCATACCAACCTGAACACGCCCGATCTCGGAAGCTAAGCTGGTTCGGGCCTTGTTAGTACTTGGATGGAAGACCGCCTGGGAATACCAGGTGCAGTAAGCATTTTGCACAGCAAGGAGGTGCTACTGATCCCTCATAAAACACCCCAAGTCTTTCAAACTAATGGCATTTGTTTCTTGCCATCTATACGTTGGCTTTTGTCTGCAGGTTATTTTGCTTACGGCCATACCAACCTGAACACGCCCGATCTCATCCGATCTCGGAAGCTAAGCAGGTTTGGGCCTGCTTAGTACTTGGATGGGAGACCGCCTGGGAATACCAGGTGCAGTAAGCATTTGGCACAGCAAGGAGGTGCTACTGATCCCTCATAAAACACCCCAAGTCTTTCAAACTAATGGCATTTGTTTCTTGCCATCTATACGTTGGCTTTTGTCGGCAGGTTATTTCGCTTTCGGCCATACCAACCTGAACACGCCCGATCTCGTCCGATCTCGGAAGCTAAGCAGGTTCGGGCCTGGTTAGTACTTGGATGGGAGACCGCCTGGGAATACCAGGTGCAGTAAGCATTTTGCACAGCAAGGAGGTGCTACTGATCCCTCATAAAACACCCCAAGTCTTTCAAACTAATGGCATTTGTTTCTTGCCATCTATACGTTGGCTTTTGTCGGCAGGTTATTTCGCTTACGGCCATACCAACCTGAACACGCCCGATCTCGTCCGATCTCGGAAGCTAAGCAGGTTCGGGCCTGGTTAGTACTTGGATTGGAGACCGCCTGGGAATACCAGGTGCAGTAAGCATTTTGCACAGCAAGGAGGTGCTACTTATCCCTCATAAAACACCCCAAGTCTTTCAAACTAATGGCATTTGTTTCTTGCCATCTATACGTTGGCTTTTGTCGGCAGAATATTTCACTTATGGCCATACCAACCTGAACACGCCCGATCTCGTCCGATCTCGGAAGCTAAGCAGGTTCGGGCCTGGTTAGTACTTGGATGGGAGACCGCCTGGGGATACCAGGTGCAGTAAGCATTTTGCACAGCAAGGATGTGCTACTTATCCCTCATAAAACACCCCAAGTCTTTCAAACTAATGGCATTTGTTTCTTGCCATCTATACGTTGGCTTTTGTCGGCAGGTTATTTTGCTTACGGCCATACCAACATGAACACGCCCGATCTCGTCCGATCTCGGAAGCTAAGCAGGTTCGGGCCTGGTTAGTACTTGGATGGGAGACCGCCTGGGAATACCAGGTGCAGTAAGCATTTTGCACAGCAAGGAGGTGCTACTGATCCCTCATAAAACACCCCAAGTATTTCAAACTAATGGCATTTGTTTCTTGCCATCTATACGTTGGCTTTTGTCGGCAGGTTATTTCGCTTACGGCCATACCAACCTGAACACGCCCGATCTCGTCCGATCTCGGAAGCTAAGCAGGTTCGGGCCTGGTTAGTACTTGGATGGGAGACCAACTGGGAATACCAGGTGCAGTAAGCATTTTGCACAGCAAGGAGGTGCTACTGATCCCTCATAAAACACCCCAAGTCTTTCAAACTAATGGCATTTGTTTCTTGCCATCTATACGTTGGCTTTTGTCTGCAGGTTATTTCGCTTACGGCCATACCAACCTGAACACGCCCGATCTCGTCCGATCTCGGAAGCTAAGCAGGTTCGGGCCTGGTTAGTACTTGGATGGGAGACCGCCTGGGAATACCAGGTGCAGTAAGCATTTTGCACAGCAAGGAGGTGCTACTGATCCCTCATAAAACACCCCAAGTCTTTCAAACTAATGGCATTTGTTTCTTGCCATCTATACGTTGGCTTTTGTCGGCAGGTTATTTCGCTTATGGCCATACCAACCTGAACACGCCCGATCTCGTCCGATCTCGGAAGCTAAGCAGGTTCGGGCCTGGTTAGTACTTGGATGGGAGACCGCCTGGGAATACCAAGTGCAGTAAGCATTTTGCACAGCAAGGAGGTGCTACTGATCCCTCATAAAACACCCCAAGTCTTTCAAACTAATGGCATTTGTTTCTTGCCATCTATACGTTGGCTTTTGTCGGCAGGTTATTTCGCTTACGGCCATACCAACCTGAACACGCCCGATCTCGTCCGATCTCGGAAGCTAAGCAGGTTCGGGCCTGGTTAGTACTTGGATGGGAGACCGCCTGGGAATACCAGGTGCAGTAAGCATTTTGCACAGCAAGGAGGTGCTACTGATCCCTCATAAAACACCCCAAGTCTTTCAAACTAATGGCATTTGTTTCTTGCCATCTATACGTTGGCTTTTGTCGGCAGGTTATTTCGCTTACGGCCATACCAACCTGAACACGCCCGATCTCGTCCGATCTCGGAAGCTAAGCAGGTTCGGGCCTGGTTAGTACTTGGATGGGAGACCGCCTGGGAATACCAGGTGCAGTAAGCATTTTGCACAGCAAGGAGGTGCTACTTATCCCTCATAAAACACCCCAAGTCTTTCAAACTAATGGCATTTGTTTCTTGCCATCTATACGTTGGCTTTTGTCGGCAGGTTTTTTCGCTTACGGCCATACCAACCTGAACACGCCCGATCTCGTCCGATCTCGGATGCTAAGCAGGTTCGGGCCTGGTTAGTACTTGGATGGGAGACCGCCTGGGAATACCAGGTGCAGTAAGCATTTTGCACAGCAAGGAGGTGCAACTGATCCCTCATAAAACACCCCAAGTCTTTCAAACTAATGGCATTTGTTTCTTGCCATCTATACGTTGGCTTTTGTCGGCAGGTTATTTCGCTTTCGGCCATACCAACCTGAACACGCCCGATCTCGTCCGATCTCGGAAGCTAAGCAGGTTCGGGCCTGGTTAGTACTTGGATGGGAGACCGCCTGGGAATACCAGGTGCAGTAAGCATTTTGCACAGCAAGGAGGTGCTACTGATCCCTCATAAAACACCCCAAGTCTTTCAAACTAATGGCATTTGTTTCTTGCCATCTATACGTTGGCTTTTGTCGGCAGGTTATTTCGCTTACGGCCATACCAACCTGAACACGCCCGATCTCGTCCGATCTCGGAAGCTAAGCAGGTTCGGGCCTGGTTAGTACTTGGATTGGAGACCGCCTGGGAATACCAGGTGCAGTAAGCATTTTGCACAGCAAGGAGGTGCTACTTATCCCTCATAAAACACCCCAAGTCTTTCAAACTAATGGCATTTGTTTCTTGCCATCTATACGTTGGCTTTTGTCGGCAGATTATTTCACTTACGGCCATACCAACCTGAACACGCCCGATCTCGTCAGATCTCGGAAGCTAAGCAGGTTCGGGCCTGGTTAGTACTTGGATGGGAGACCGCCTGGGAATACCAGGTGCAGTAAGCATTTTGCACAGCAAGGAGGTGCTACTTATCCCTCATAAAACACCCCAAGTCTTTCAAACTAATGGCATTTGTTTCTTGCCATCTATACGTTGGCTTTTGTCGGCAGGTTATTTTGCTTACGTCCATACCAACATGAACACGCCCGATCTCGTCCGATCTCGGAAGCTAAGCAGGTTCGGGCCTGGTTAGTACTTGGATGGGAGACCGCCTGGGAATACCAGGTGCAGTAAGCATTTTGCACAGCAAGGAGGTGCTACTTATCCCTCATAAAACACCCCAAGTCTTTCAAACTAATGGCATTTGTTTCTTGCCATCTATACGTTGGCTTTTGTCGGCAGATTATTTCACTTATGGCCATACCAACCTGAACACGCCCGATCTCGTCCGATCTCGGAAGCTAAGCAGGTTCGGGCCTGGTTAGTACTTGGATGGGAGACCGCCTGGGAATACCAGGTGCAGTAAGCATTTTGCACAGCAAGGAGGTGCTACTTATCCCTCATAAAACACCCCAAGTCTTTCAAACTAATGGCATTTGTTTCTTGCCATCTATACGTTGGCTTTTGTCGGCAGGTTATTTTGCTTACGGCCATACCAACCTGAACACGCCCGATCTCGTCCGATCTCGGAAGCTAAGCAGGTTCGGGCCTGGTTAGTACTTGGATGGGAGACCGCCTGGGAATACCAGGTGCAGTAAGCATTTTGCACAGCAAGGAGGTGCTACTGATCCCTCATAAAACACCCCAAGTCTTTCAAACTAATGGCATTTGTTTCTTGCCATCTATACGTTGGCTTTTGTCGGCAGATGATTTCGCTTACGGCCATACCAACCTGAACACGCCCGATCTCGTCCGATCTCGGAAGCTAAGCAGGTTCGGGCCTGGTTAGTACTTGGATGGGAGACCGCCTGGGAATACCAGGTGCAGTAAGCTTTTTGCACAGCAAGGAGGTGCTACTGATCCCTCATAAAACACCCCAAGTCTTTCAAACTAATGGCATTTGTTTCTTGCCATCTATACGTTGGCTTTTGTCGGCAGGTTATTTCGCTTACGGCCATACCAACCTGAACACGCCCGATCTCGTCCGATCTCGGAAGCTAAGCAGGTTCGGGCCTGGTTAGTACTTGGATGGGTGACCGCCTGGGAATACCAGGTGCAGTAAGCATTTTGCACAGCAAGTAGGTGCTACTTATCCCTCATAAAACACCCCAAGTCTTTCAAACTAATGGCATTTGTTTCTTGCCATCTATACGTTGGCTTTTGTCGGCAGGTTATTTCGCTTACGGCCATACCAACGTGAACACGCCCGATCTCGTCCGATCTCGGAAGCTAAGCAGGTTCGGGCCTGGTTAGTACTTGGATGGGAGACCGCCTGGGAATACCAGGTGCAGTAAGCATTTTGCACAGCAAGGAGGTGCTACTTATCCCTCATAAAACACCCCAAGTCTTTCAAACTAATGGCATTTGTTTCTTGCCATCTATACGTTGGCTTTTGTCGGCAGGTTATTTTGCTTACGGCCATACCAACATGAACACGCCCGATCTCGTCCGATCTCGGAAGCTAAGCAGGTTCGGGCCTGGTTAGTACTTGGATGGGAGACCGCCTGGGAATACCAGGTGCAGTAAGCATTTTGCACAGCAAGGAGGTGCTACTGATCCCTCATAAAACACCCCAAGTCTTTCAAACTAATGGCATTTGTTTCTTGCCATCTATACGTTGGCTTTTGTCGGCAGGTTAATTCGCTTACGGCCATACCAACCTGAACACGCCCGATCTCGTTCGATCTCGGAAGCTAAGCAGGTTCGGGCCTGGTTAGTACTTGGATGGGAGACCGCCTGGGAATACCAGGTGCAGTAAGCATTTTGCACAGCAAGGAGGTGCTACTGATCCCTCATAAAACACCCCAAGTCTTTCAAACTAATGGCATTTGTTTCTTGCCATCTATACGTTGGCTTTTGTCGGCAGGTTATTTCGCTTACGGCCATACCAACCTGAACACGCCCGATCTCGTCCGATCTCGGAAGCTAAGCTGGTTCGGGCCTTGTTAGTACTTGGATGGGAGACCGCCTTGGAATACCAGGTGCAGTAAGCATTTTGCACAGCAAGGAGGTGCTACTGATCCCTCATAAAACACCCCAAGTCTTTCAAACTAATGGCATTTGTTTCTTGCCATCTATACGTTGGCTTTTGTCTGCAGGTTATTTTGCTTACGGCCATACCAACCTGAACACGCCCGATCTCATCCGATCTCGGAAGCTAAGCAGGTTCGGGCCTGCTTAGTACTTGGATGGGAGACCGCCTGGGAATACCAGGTGCAGTAAGCATTTTGCACAGCAAGGAGGTGCTACTGATCCCTCATAAAACACCCCAAGTCTTTCAAACTAATGGCATTTGTTTCTTGCCATCTATACGTTGGCTTTTGTCGGCAGGTTATTTCGCTTACGGCCATACCAACCTGAACACGCCCGATCTCGTCCGATCTCGGAAGCTAAGCAGGTTCGGGCCTGGTTAGTACTTGGATGGGAGACCGCCTGGGAATACCAGGTGCAGTAAGCATTTTGCACAGCAAGGAGGTGCTACTGATCCCTCATAAAACACCCCAAGTCTTTCAAACTAATGGCATTTGTTTCTTGCCATCTATACGTTGGCTTTTGTCGGCAGGTTATTTCGCTTACGGCCATACCAACCTGAACACGCCCGATCTCGTCCGATCTCGGAAGCTAAGCAGGTTCGGGCCTGGTTAGTACTTGGATGGGAGACCGCCTGGGAATACCAGGTGTAGTAAGCATTTTGCACAGCAAGGAGGTGCTACTTATCCCTCATAAAACACCCCAAGTCTTTCAAACTAATGGCATTTGTTTCTTGCCATCTATACGTTGGCTTTTGTCGGCAGGTTATTTCGCTTACGGCCATACCAACCTGAACACGCCCGATCTCGTCCGATCTCGGAAGCTAAGCAGGTTCGGGCCTGGTTAGTACTTGGATGGGAGACCGCCTGGGAATACCAGGTGCAGTTAGCATTTTGCACAGCAAGGAGGTGCTACTGATCCCTCATAAAACACCCCAAGTCTTTCAAACTAATGGCATTTGTTTCTTGCCATCTATACGTTGGCTTTTGTCGGCAGGTTATTTCGCTTACGGCCATACCAACCTGAACACGCCCGATCTCGTCCGATCTCGGAAGCTAAGCTGGTTCGGGCCTTGTTAGTACTTGGATGGAAGACCGCCTGGGAATACCAGGTGCAGTAAGCATTTTGCACAGCAAGGAGGTGCTACTGATCCCTCATAAAACACCCCAAGTCTTTCAAACTAATGGCATTTGTTTCTTGCCATCTATACGTTGGCTTTTGTCTGCAGGTTATTTTGCTTACGGCCATACCAACCTGAACACGCCCGATCTCATCCGATCTCGGAAGCTAAGCTGGTTTGGGCCTGCTTAGTACTTGGATGGGAGACCGCCTGGGAATACCAGGTGCAGTAAGCATTTTGCACAGCAAGGAGGTGCTACTGATCCCTCATAAAACACCCCAAGTCTTTCAAACTAATGGCATTTGTTTCTTGCCATCTATACGTTGGCTTTTGTCGGCAGGTTATTTCGCTTTCGGCCATACCAACCTGAACACGCCCGATCTCGTCCGATCTTGGAAGCTAAGCAGGTTCGGGCCTGGTTAGTACTTGGATGGGAGACCGCCTGGGAATACCAGGTGCAGTAAGCATTTTGCACAGCAAGGAGGTGCTACTGATCCCTCATAAAACACCCCAAGTCTTTCAAACTAATGGCATTTGTTTCTTGCCATCTATACGTTGGCTTTTGTCGGCAGGTTATTTCGCTTACGGCCATACCAACCTGAACACGCCCGATCTCGTCCGATCTCGGAAGCTAAGCAGGTTCGGGCCTGGTTAGTACTTGGATTGGAGACCGCCTGGGAATACCAGGTGCAGTAAGCATTTTGCACAGCAAGGAGGTGCTACTTATCCCTCATAAAACACCCCAAGTCTTTCAAACTAATGGCATTTGTTTCTTGCCATCTATACGTTGGCTTTTGTCGGCAGATTATTTCACTTACGGCCATACCAACCTGAACACGCCCGATCTCGTCAGATCTCGGAAGCTAAGCAGGTTCGGGCCTGGTTAGTACTTGGATGGGAGACCGCCTGGGAATACCAGGTGCAGTAAGCATTTTGCACAGCAAGGAGGTGCTACTTATCCCTCATAAAACACCCCAAGTCTTTCAAACTAATGGCATTTGTTTCTTGCCATCTATACGTTGGCTTTTGTCGGCAGGTTATTTCGCTTACGGCCATACCAACCTGAACACGCCCGATCTCGTCCGATCTCGGAAGCTAAGCAGGTTCGGGCCTGCTTAGTACTTGGATGGGAGACCGCCTGGGAATACCAGGTGCAGTAAGCATTATGCACAGCAAGGAGGTGCAACTGATCCCTCATAAAACACCCCAAGTCTTTCAAACTAATGGCATTTGTTTCTTGCCATCTATACGTTGGCTTTTGTCAGCAGGTTATTTCGCTTACGGCCATACCAACCTGAACACGCCCGATCTCGTCCGATCTCGGAAGCTAAGCAGGTTCGGGCCTGGTTAGTACTTGGATGGGAGACCGCCTGGGAATGCCAGGTGCAGTAAGCATTTTGCACAGCAAGGAGGTGCTACTGATCCCTCATAAAACACCCCAAGTCTTTCAAACTAATGGCATTTGTTTCTTGCCATCTATACGTTGGCTTTTGTCGGCAGGTTATTTCGCTTACGGCCATACCAACCTGAACACGCCCGATCTCGGAAGCTAAGCTGGTTCGGGCCTTGTTAGTACTTGGATGGAAGACCGCCTGGGAATACCAGGTGCAGTAAGCATTTTGCACAGCAAGGAGGTGCTACTGATCCCTCATAAAACACCCCAAGTCTTTCAAACTAATGGCATTTGTTTCTTGCCATCTATACGTTGGCTTTTGTCTGCAGGTTATTTTGCTTACGGCCATACCAACCTGAACACGCCCGATCTCATCCGATCTCGGAAGCTAAGCAGGTTTGGGCCTGCTTAGTACTTGGATGGGAGACCGCCTGGGAATACCAGGTGCAGTAAGCATTTGGCACAGCAAGGAGGTGCTACTGATCCCTCATAAAACACCCCAAGTCTTTCAAACTAATGGCATTTGTTTCTTGCCATCTATACGTTGGCTTTTGTCGGCAGGTTATTTCGCTTTCGGCCATACCAACCTGAACACGCCCGATCTCGTCCGATCTCGGAAGCTAAGCAGGTTCGGGCCTGGTTAGTACTTGGATGGGAGACCGCCTGGGAATACCAGGTGCAGTAAGCATTTTGCACAGCAAGGAGGTGCTACTGATCCCTCATAAAACACCCCAAGTCTTTCAAACTAATGGCATTTGTTTCTTGCCATCTATACGTTGGCTTTTGTCGGCAGGTTATTTCGCTTACGGCCATACCAACCTGAACACGCCCGATCTCGTCCGATCTCGGAAGCTAAGCAGGTTCGGGCCTGGTTAGTACTTGGATTGGAGACCGCCTGGGAATACCAGGTGCAGTAAGCATTTTGCACAGCAAGGAGGTGCTACTTATCCCTCATAAAACACCCCAAGTCTTTCAAACTAATGGCATTTGTTTCTTGCCATCTATACGTTGGCTTTTGTCGGCAGAATATTTCACTTATGGCCATACCAACCTGAACACGCCCGATCTCGTCCGATCTCGGAAGCTAAGCAGGTTCGGGCCTGGTTAGTACTTGGATGGGAGACCGCCTGGGGATACCAGGTGCAGTAAGCATTTTGCACAGCAAGGATGTGCTACTTATCCCTCATAAAACACCCCAAGTCTTTCAAACTAATGGCATTTGTTTCTTGCCATCTATACGTTGGCTTTTGTCGGCAGGTTATTTTGGTTACGGCCATACCAACATGAACACGCCCGATCTCGTCCGATCTCGGAAGCTAAGCAGGTTCGGGCCTGGTTAGTACTTGGATGGGAGACCGCCTGGGAATACCAGGTGCAGTAAGCATTTTGCACAGCAAGGAGGTGCTACTGATCCCTCATAAAACACCCCAAGTCTTTCAAACTAATGGCATTTGTTTCTTGCCATCTATACGTTGGCTTTTGTCGGCAGGTTATTTCGCTTACGGCCATACCAACCTGAACACGCCCGATCTCGTCCGATCTCGGAAGCTAAGCAGGTTCGGGCCTGGTTAGTACTTGGATGGGAGACCGCCTGGGAATACCAGGTGCAGTAAGCATTTTGCACAGCAAGGAGGTGCTACTGATCCCTCATAAAACACCCCAAGTCTTTCAAACTAATGGCATTTGTTTCTTGCCATCTATACGTTGGCTTTTGTCTGCAGGTTATTTCGCTTACGGCCATACCAACCTGAACACGCCCGATCTCGTCCGATCTCGGAAGCTAAGCACGTTCGGGCCTGGTTAGTACTTGGATGGGAGACCGCCTGGGAATACCAGGTGCAGTAAGCATTTTGCACAGCAAGGAGGTGCTACTGATCCCTCATAAAACACCCCAAGTCTTTCAAACTAATGGCATTTGTTTCTTGCCATCTATACGTTGGCTTTTGTCGGCAGGTTATTTCGCTTACGGCCATACCAACCTGAACACGCCCGATCTCGTCCGATCTCGGAAGCTAAGCAGGTTCGGGCCTGGTTAGTACTTGGATGGGAGACCGCCTGGGAATACCAAGTGCAGTAAGCATTTTGCACAGCAAGGAGGTGCTACTGATCCCTCATAAAACACCCCAAGTCTTTCAAACTAATGGCATTTGTTTCTTGCCATCTATACGTTGGCTTTTGTCGGCAGGTTATTTCGCTTACGGCCATACCAACCTGAACACGCCCGATCTCGTCCGATCTCGGAAGCTAAGCAGGTTCGGGCCTGGTTAGTACTTGGATGGGAGACCGCCTGGGAATACCAGGTGCAGTAAGCATTTTGCACAGCAAGGAGGTGCTACTGATCCCTCATAAAACACCCCAAGTCTTTCAAACTAATGGCATTTGTTTCTTGCCATCTATACGTTGGCTTTTGTCGGCAGGTTATTTCGCTTACGGCCATACCAACCTGAACACGCCCGATCTCGTCCGATCTCGGAAGCTAAGCAGGTTCGGGCCTGGTTAGTACTTGGATGGGAGACCGCCTGGGAATACCAGGTGCAGTAAGCATTTTGCACAGCAAGGAGGTGCTACTTATCCCTCATAAAACACCCCAAGTCTTTCAAACTAATGGCATTTGTTTCTTGCCATCTATACGTTGGCTTTTGTCGGCAGGTTATTTCGCTTACGGCCATACCAACCTGAACACGCCCGATCTCGTCCGATCTCGGATGCTAAGCAGGTTCGGGCCTGGTTAGTACTTGGATGGGAGACCGCCTGGGAATACCAGGTGCAGTAAGCATTTTGCACAGCAAGGAGGTGCAACTGATCCCTCATAAAACACCCCAAGTCTTTCAAACTAATGGCATTTGTTTCTTGCCATCTATACGTTGGCTTTTGTCGGCAGGTTATTTCGCTTTCGGCCATACCAACCTGAACACGCCCGATCTCGTCCGATCTCGGAAGCTAAGCAGGTTCGGGCCTGGTTAGTACTTGGATGGGAGACCGCCTGGGAATACCAGGTGCAGTAAGCATTTTGCACAGCAAGGAGGTGCTACTGATCCCTCATAAAACACCCCAAGTCTTTCAAACTAATGGCATTTGTTTCTTGCCATCTATACGTTGGCTTTTGTCGGCAGGTTATTTCGCTTACGGCCATACCAACCTGAACACGCCCGATCTCGTCCGATCTCGGAAGCTAAGCAGGTTCGGGCCTGGTTAGTACTTGGATTGGAGACCGCCTGGGAATACCAGGTGCAGTAAGCATTTTGCACAGCAAGGAGGTGCTACTTATCCCTCATAAAACACCCCAAGTCTTTCAAACTAATGGCATTTGTTTCTTGCCATCTATACGTTGGCTTTTGTCGGCAGATTATTTCACTTACGGCCATACCAACCTGAACACGCCCGATCTCGTCAGATCTCGGAAGCTAAGCAGGTTCGGGCCTGGTTAGTACTTGGATGGGAGACCGCCTGGGAATACCAGGTGCAGTAAGCATTTTGCACAGCAAGGAGGTGCTACTTATCCCTCATAAAACACCCCAAGTCTTTCAAACTAATGGCATTTGTTTCTTGCCATCTATACGTTGGCTTTTGTCGGCAGGTTATTTTGCTTACGTCCATACCAACATGAACACGCCCGATCTCGTCCGATCTCGGAAGCTAAGCAGGTTCGGGCCTGGTTAGTACTTGGATGGGAGACCGCCTGGGAATACCAGGTGCAGTAAGCATTTTGCACAGCAAGGAGGTGCTACTTATCCCTCATAAAACACCCCAAGTCTTTCAAACTAATGGCATTTGTTTCTTGCCATCTATATGTTGGCTTTTGTCGGCAGATTATTTCACTTATGGCCATACCAACCTGAACACGCCCGATCTCGTCCGATCTCGGAAGCTAAGCAGGTTCGGGCCTGGTTAGTACTTGAATGGGAGACCGCCTGGGAATACCAGGTGCAGTAAGCATTTTGCACAGCAAGGAGGTGCTACTTATCCCTCATAAAACACCCCAAGTCTTTCAAACTAATGGCATTTGTTTCTTGCCATCTATACGTTGGCTTTTGTCGGCAGGTTATTTTGCTTACGGCCATACCAACCTGAACACGCCCGATCTCGTCCGATCTCGGAAGCTAAGCAGGTTCGGGCCTGGTTAGTACTTGGATGGGAGACCGCCTGGGAATACCAGGTGCAGTAAGCATTTTGCACAGCAAGGAGGTGCTACTGATCCCTCATAAAACACCCCAAGTCTTTCAAACTAATGGCATTTGTTTCTTGCCATCTATACGTTGGCTTTTGTCGGCAGATGATTTCGCTTACGGCCATACCAACCTGAACACGCCCGATCTCGTCCGATCTCGGAAGCTAAGCAGGTTCGGGCCTGGTTAGTACTTGGATGGGAGACCGCCTGGGAATACCAGGTGCAGTAAGCTTTTTGCACAGCAAGGAGGTGCTACTGATCCCTCATAAAACACCCCAAGTCTTTCAAACTAATGGCATTTGTTTCTTGCCATCTATACGTTGGCTTTTGTCGGCAGGTTATTTCGCTTACGGCCATACCAACCTGAACACGCCCGATCTTGTCCGATCTCGGAAGCTAAGCAGGTTCGGGCCTGGTTAGTACTTGGATGGGAGACCGCCTGGGAATACCAGGTGCAGTAAGCATTTTGCACAGCAAGTAGGTGCTACTTATCCCTCATAAAACACCCCAAGTCTTTCAAACTAATGGCATTTGTTTCTTGCCATCTATACGTTGGCTTTTGTCGGCAGGTTATTTCGCTTACGGCCATACCAACGTGAACACGCCCGATCTCGTCCGATCTCGGAAGCTAAGCAGGTTCGGGCCTGGTTAGTACTTGGATGGGAGACCGCCTGGGAATACCAGGTGCAGTAAGCATTTTGCACAGCAAGGAGGTGCTACTTATCCCTCATAAAACACCCCAAGTCTTTCAAACTAATGGCATTTGTTTCTTGCCATCTATACGTTGGCTTTTGTCGGCAGGTTATTTTGCTTACGGCCATACCAACATGAACACGCCCGATCTCGTCCGATCTCGGAAGCTAAGCAGGTTCGGGCCTGGTTAGTACTTGGATGGGAGACCGCCTGGGAATACCAGGTGCAGTAAGCATTTTGCACAGCAAGGAGGTGCTACTGATCCCTCATAAAACACCCCAAGTCTTTCAAACTAATGGCATTTGTTTCTTGCCATCTATACGTTGGCTTTTGTCGGCAGGTTAATTCGCTTACGGCCATACCAACCTGAACACGCCCGATCTCGTTCGATCTCGGAAGCTAAGCAGGTTCGGGCCTGGTTAGTACTTGGATGGGAGACCGCCTGGGAATACCAGGTGCAGTAAGCATTTTGCACAGCAAGGAGGTGCTACTGATCCCTCATAAAACACCCCAAGTCTTTCAAACTAATGGCATTTGTTTCTTGCCATCTATACGTTGGCTTTTGTCGGCAGGTTATTTCGCTTACGGCCATACCAACCTGAACACGCCCGATCTCGTCCGATCTCGGAAGCTAAGCTGGTTCGGGCCTTGTTAGTACTTGGATGGGAGACCGCCTTGGAATACCAGGTGCAGTAAGCATTTTGCACAGCAAGGAGGTGCTACTGATCCCTCATAAAACACCCCAAGTCTTTCAAACTAATGGCATTTGTTTCTTGCCATCTATACGTTGGCTTTTGTCTGCAGGTTATTTTGCTTACGGCCATACCAACCTGAACACGCCCGATCTCATCCGATCTCGGAAGCTAAGCAGGTTCGGGCCTGCTTAGTACTTGGATGGGAGACCGCCTGGGAATACCAGGTGCAGTAAGCATTTTGCACAGCAAGGAGGTGCTACTGATCCCTCATAAAACACCCCAAGTCTTTCAAACTAATGGCATTTGTTTCTTGCCATCTATACGTTGGCTTTTGTCGGCAGATTATTTCACTTACGGTCATACCAACCTGAACACGCCCGATCTCGTCAGATCTCGGAAGCTAAGCAGGTTCGGGCCTGGTTAGTACTTGGATGGGAGACCGCCTGGGAATACCAGGTGCAGTAAGCATTTTGCACAGCAAGGAGGTGCTACTTATCCCTCATAAAACACCCCAAGTCTTTCAAACTAATGGCATTTGTTTCTTGCCATCTATACGTTGGCTTTTGTCGGCAGGTTATTTTGCTTACGGCCATACCAACCTGAACACGCCCGATCTCGTCCGATCTCGGAAGCTAAGCAGGTTCGGGCCTGGTTAGTACTTGGATGGGAGACCGCCTGGGAATACCAGGTGCAGTAAGCATTTTGCACAGCAAGGAGGTGCTACTGATCCCTCATAAAACACCCCAAGTCTTTCAAACTAATGGCATTTGTTTCTTGCCATCTATACGTTGGCTTTTGTCGGCAGATGATTTCGCTTACGGCCATACCAACCTGAACACGCCCGATCTCGTCCGATCTCGGAAGCTAAGCAGGTTCGGGCCTGGTTAGTACTTGGATGGGAGACCGCCTGGGAATACCAGGTGCAGTAAGCTTTTTGCACAGCAAGGAGGTGCTACTGATCCCTCATAAAACACCCCAAGTCTTTCAAACTAATGGCATTTGTTTCTTGCCATCTATACGTTGGCTTTTGTCGGCAGGTTATTTCGCTTACGGCCATACCAACCTGAACACGCCCGATCTTGTCCGATCTCGGAAGCTAAGCAGGTTCGGGCCTGGTTAGTACTTGGATGGGAGACCGCCTGGGAATACCAGGTGCAGTAAGCATTTTGCACAGCAAGTAGGTGCTACTTATCCCTCATAAAACACCCCAAGTCTTTCAAACTAATGGCATTTGTTTCTTGCCATCTATACGTTGGCTTTTGTCGGCAGGTTATTTCGCTTACGGCCATACCAACGTGAACACGCCCGATCTCGTCCGATCTCGGAAGCTAAGCAGGTTCGGGCCTGGTTAGTACTTGGATGGGAGACCGCCTGGGAATACCAGGTGCAGTAAGCATTTTGCACAGCAAGGAGGTGCTACTTATCCCTCATAAAACACCCCAAGTCTTTCAAACTAATGGCATTTGTTTCTTGCCATCTATACGTTGGCTTTTGTCGGCAGGTTATTTTGCTTACGGCCATACCAACATGAACACGCCCGATCTCGTCCGATCTCGGAAGCTAAGCAGGTTCGGGCCTGGTTAGTACTTGGATGGGAGACCGCCTGGGAATACCAGGTGCAGTAAGCATTTTGCACAGCAAGGAGGTGCTACTGATCCCTCATAAAACACCCCAAGTCTTTCAAACTAATGGCATTTGTTTCTTGCCATCTATATGTTGGCTTTTGTCGGCAGGTTAATTCGCTTACGGCCATACCAACCTGAACACGCCCGATCTCGTTCGATCTCGGAAGCTAAGCAGGTTCGGGCCTGGTTAGTACTTGGATGGGAGACCGCCTGGGAATACCAGGTGCAGTAAGCATTTTGCACAGCAAGGAGGTGCTACTGATCCCTCATAAAACACCCCAAGTCTTTCAAACTAATGGCATTTGTTTCTTGCCATCTATACGTTGGCTTTTGTCGGCAGGTTATTTCGCTTACGGCCATACCAACCTGAACACGCCCGATCTCGTCCGATCTCGGAAGCTAAGCTGGTTCGGGCCTTGTTAGTACTTGGATGGGAGACCGCCTTGGAATACCAGGTGCAGTAAGCATTTTGCACAGCAAGGAGGTGCTACTGATCCCTCATAAAACACCCCAAGTCTTTCAAACTAATGGCATTTGTTTCTTGCCATCTATACGTTGGCTTTTGTCTGCAGGTTATTTTGCTTACGGCCATACCAACCTGAACACGCCCGATCTCATCCGATCTCGGAAGCTAAGCAGGTTCGGGCCTGCTTAGTACTTGGATGGGAGACCGCCTGGGAATACCAGGTGCAGTAAGCATTTTGCACAGCAAGGAGGTGCTACTGATCCCTCATAAAACACCCCAAGTCTTTCAAACTAATGGCATTTGTTTCTTGCCATCTATACGTTGGCTTTTGTCGGCAGATTATTTCACTTACGGTCATACCAACCTGAACACGCCCGATCTCGTCAGATCTCGGAAGCTAAGCAGGTTCGGGCCTGGTTAGTACTTGGATGGGAGACCGCCTGGGAATACCAGGTGCAGTAAGCATTTTGCACAGCAAGGAGGTGCTACTGATCCCTCATAAAACACCCCAAGTCTTTCAAACTAATGGCATTTGTTTCTTGCCATCTATACGTTGGCTTTTGTCGGCAGGTTATTTCGCT
Source organism: Notolepis coatsorum (assembly GCF_963971535.1). Classification (NCBI taxonomy): domain Eukaryota; kingdom Metazoa; phylum Chordata; class Actinopteri; order Aulopiformes; family Paralepididae; genus Notolepis; species Notolepis coatsorum. Next base: position 129,719,368 of record NC_140176.1, read on the forward strand.
TTCGGCCATACCAACCTGAACACGCCCGATCTCGTCCGATCTCGGAAGCTAAGCAGGTTCGGGCCTGGTTAGTACTTGGATGGGAGACCGCCTGGGAATACCAGGTGCAGTAAGCATTTTGCACAGCAAGGAGGTGCTACTGATCCCTCATAAAACACCCCAAGTCTTTCAAACTAATGGCATTTGTTTCTTGCCATCTATACGTTGGCTTTTGTCGGCAGGTTATTTCGCTTACGGCCATACCAACCTGAACACGCCCGATCTCGTCCGATCTCGGAAGCTAAGCAGGTTCGGGCCTGGTTAGTACTTGGATTGGAGACCGCCTGGGAATACCAGGTGCAGTAAGCATTTTGCACAGCAAGGAGGTGCTACTTATCCCTCATAAAACACCCCAAGTCTTTCAAACTAATGGCATTTGTTTCTTGCCATCTATACGTTGGCTTTTGTCGGCAGATTATTTCACTTACGGCCATACCAACCTGAACACGCCCGATCTCGTCAGATCTCGGAAGCTAAGCAGGTTCGGGCCTGGTTAGTACTTGGATGGGAGACCGCCTGGGAATACCAGGTGCAGTAAGCATTTTGCACAGCAAGGAGGTGCTACTTATCCCTCATAAAACACCCCAAGTCTTTCAAACTAATGGCATTTGTTTCTTGCCATCTATACGTTGGCTTTTGTCGGCAGGTTATTTTGCTCACGGCCATACCAACATGAACACGCCCGATCTCGTCCGATCTCGGAAGCTAAGCAGGTTCGGGCCTGGTTAGTACTTGGATGGGAGACCGCCTGGGAATACCAGGTGCAGTAAGCATTTTGCACAGCAAGGAGGTGCTACTGATCCCTCATAAAACACCCCAAGTCTTTCAAACTAATGGCATTTGTTTCTTGCCATCTATACGTTGGCTTTTGTCGGCAGGTTATTTCGCTTACGGCCATACCAACCTGAACACGCCCGATCTCGTCCGATCTCGGAAGCTAAGCTGGTTCGGGCCTTGTTAGTACTTGGATGGAAGACCGCCTGGGAATACCAGGTGCAGTAAGCATTTTGCACAGCAAGGAGGTGCTACTGATCCCTCATAAAACACCCCAAGTCTTTCAAACTAATGGCATTTGTTTCTTGCCATCTATACGTTGGCTTTTGTCTGCAGGTTATTTTGCTTACGGCCATACCAACCTGAACACGCCCGATCTCATCCGATCTCGGAAGCTAAGCTGGTTTGGGCCTGCTTAGTACTTGGATGGGAGACCGCCTGGGAATACCAGGTGCAGTAAGCATTTTGCACAGCAAGGAGGTGCTACTGATCCCTCATAAAACACCCCAAGTCTTTCAAACTAATGGCATTTGTTTCTTGCCATCTATACGTTGGCTTTTGTCGGCAGGTTATTTCGCTTTCGGCCATACCAACCTGAACACGCCCGATCTCGTCCGATCTCGGAAGCTAAGCAGGTTCGGGCCTGGTTAGTACTTGGATGGGAGACCGCCTGGGAATACCAGGTGCAGTAAGCATTTTGCACAGCAAGGAGGTGCTACTGATCCCTCATAAAACACCCCAAGTCTTTCAAACTAATGGCATTTGTTTCTTGCCATCTATACGTTGGCTTTTGTCGGCAGGTTATTTCGCTTACGGCCATACCAACCTGAACACGCCCGATCTCGTCCGATCTCGGAAGCTAAGCAGGTTCGGGCCTGGTTAGTACTTGGATTGGAGACCGCCTGGGAATACCAGGTGCAGTAAGCATTTTGCACAGCAAGGAGGTGCTACTTATCCCTCATAAAACACCCCAAGTCTTTCAAACTAATGGCATTTGTTTCTTGCCATCTATACGTTGGCTTTTGTCGGCAGATTATTTCACTTACGGCCATACCAACCTGAACACGCCCGATCTCGTCAGATCTCGGAAGCTAAGCAGGTTCGGGCCTGGTTAGTACTTGGATGGGAGACCGCCTGGGAATACCAGGTGCAGTAAGCATTTTGCACAGCAAGGAGGTGCTACTGATCCCTCATAAAACACTCTAAGTCTTTCAAACTAATGGCATTTGTTTCTTGCCATCTATACGTTGGCTTTTGTCGGCAGGTTATTTCGCTTTCGGCCATACCAACCTGAACACGCCCGATCTCGTCCGATCTCGGAAGCTAAGCAGGTTCGGGCCTGGTTAGTACTTGGATGGGAGACCGCCTGGGAATACCAGGTGCAGTAAGCATTTTGCACAGCAAGGAGGTGCTACTGATCCCTCATAAAACACCCCAAGTCTTTCAAACTAATGGCATTTGTTTCTTGCCATCTATACGTTGGCTTTTGTCGGCAGGTTATTTCGCTTACGGCCATACCAACCTGAACACGCCCGATCTCGTCCGATCTCGGAAGCTAAGCAGGTTCGGGCCTGGTTAGTACTTGGATTGGAGACCGCCTGGGAATACCAGGTGCAGTAAGCATTTTGCACAGCAAGGAGGTGCTACTTATCCCTCATAAAACACCCCAAGTCTTTCAAACTAATGGCATTTGTTTCTTGCCATCTATACGTTGGCTTTTGTCGGCAGATTATTTCACTTACGGCCATACCAACCTGAACACGCCCGATCTCGTCAGATCTCGGAAGCTAAGCAGGTTCGGGCCTGGTTAGTACTTGGATGGGAGACCGCCTGGGAATACCAGGTGCAGTAAGCATTTTGCACAGCAAGGAGGTGCTACTTATCCCTCATAAAACACCCCAAGTCTTTCAAACTAATGGCATTTGTTTCTTGCCATCTATACGTTGGCTTTTGTCGGCAGGTTATTTTGCTCACGGCCATACCAACATGAACACGCCCGATCTCGTCCGATCTCGGAAGCTAAGCAGGTTCGGGCCTGGTTAGTACTTGGATGGGAGACCGCCTGGGAATACCAGGTGCAGTAAGCATTTTGCACAGCAAGGAGGTGCTACTGATCCCTCATAAAACACCCCAAGTCTTTCAAACTAATGGCATTTGTTTCTTGCCATCTATACGTTGGCTTTTGTCGGCAGGTTATTTCGCTTACGGCCATACCAACCTGAACACGCCCGATCTCGTCCGATCTCGGAAGCTAAGCTGGTTCGGGCCTTGTTAGTACTTGGATGGAAGACCGCCTGGGAATACCAGGTGCAGTAAGCATTTTGCACAGCAAGGAGGTGCTACTGATCCCTCATAAAACACCCCAAGTCTTTCAAACTAATGGCATTTGTTTCTTGCCATCTATACGTTGGCTTTTGTCTGCAGGTTATTTTGCTTACGGCCATACCAACCTGAACACGCCCGATCTCATCCGATCTCGGAAGCTAAGCTGGTTTGGGCCTGCTTAGTACTTGGATGGGAGACCGCCTGGGAATACCAGGTGCAGTAAGCATTTTGCACAGCAAGGAGGTGCTACTGATCCCTCATAAAACACCCCAAGTCTTTCAAACTAATGGCATTTGTTTCTTGCCATCTATACGTTGGCTTTTGTCGGCAGGTTATTTCGCTTTCGGCCATACCAACCTGAACACGCCCGATCTCGTCCGATCTCGGAAGCTAAGCAGGTTCGGGCCTGGTTAGTACTTGGATGGGAGACCGCCTGGGAATACCAGGTGCAGTAAGCATTTTGCACAGCAAGGAGGTGCTACTGATCCCTCATAAAACACCCCAAGTCTTTCAAACTAATGGCATTTGTTTCTTGCCATCTATACGTTGGCTTTTGTCGGCAGGTTATTTCGCTTACGGCCATACCAACCTGAACACGCCCGATCTCGTCCGATCTCGGAAGCTAAGCAGGTTCGGGCCTGGTTAGTACTTGGATTGGAGACCGCCTGGGAATACCAGGTGCAGTAAGCATTTTGCACAGCAAGGAGGTGCTACTTATCCCTCATAAAACACCCCAAGTCTTTCAAACTAATGGCATTTGTTTCTTGCCATCTATACGTTGGCTTTTGTCGGCAGATTATTTCACTTACGGCCATACCAACCTGAACACGCCCGATCTCGTTCGATCTCGGAAGCTAAGCAGGTTCGGGCCTGGTTAGTACTTGGATGGGAGACCGCCTGGGAATACCAGGTGCAGTAAGCATTTTGCACAGCAAGGAGGTGCTACTGATCCCTCATAAAACACCCCAAGTCTTTCAAACTAATGGCATTTGTTTCTTGCCATCTATACGTTGGCTTTTGTCGGCAGGTTATTTCGCTTACGGCCATACCAACCTGAACACGCCCGATCTCGTCCGATCTCGGAAGCTAAGCTGGTTCGGGCCTTGTTAGTACTTGGATGGGAGACCGCCTTGGAATACCAGGTGCAGTAAGCATTTTGCACAGCAAGGAGGTGCTACTGATCCCTCATAAAACACCCCAAGTCTTTCAAACTAATGGCATTTGTTTCTTGCCATCTATACGTTGGCTTTTGTCTGCAGGTTATTTTGCTTACGGCCATACCAACCTGAACACGCCCGATCTCATCCGATCTCGGAAGCTAAGCAGGTTCGGGCCTGCTTAGTACTTGGATGGGAGACCGCCTGGGAATACCAGGTGCAGTAAGCATTTTGCACAGCAAGGAGGTGCTACTGATCCCTCATAAAACACCCCAAGTCTTTCAAACTAATGGCATTTGTTTCTTGCCATCTATACGTTGGCTTTTGTCGGCAGATTATTTCACTTACGGTCATACCAACCTGAACACGCCCGATCTCGTCAGATCTCGGAAGCTAAGCAGGTTCGGGCCTGGTTAGTACTTGGATGGGAGACCGCCTGGGAATACCAGGTGCAGTAAGCATTTTGCACAGCAAGGAGGTGCTACTTATCCCTCATAAAACACCCCAAGTCTTTCAAACTAATGGCATTTGTTTCTTGCCATCTATACGTTGGCTTTTGTCGGCAGGTTATTTTGCTTACGGCCATACCAACCTGAACACGCCCGATCTCGTCCGATCTCGGAAGCTAAGCAGGTTCGGGCCTGGTTAGTACTTGGATGGGAGACCGCCTGGGAATACCAGGTGCAGTAAGCATTTTGCACAGCAAGGAGGTGCTACTGATCCCTCATAAAACACCCCAAGTCTTTCAAACTAATGGCATTTGTTTCTTGCCATCTATACGTTGGCTTTTGTCGGCAGATGATTTCGCTTACGGCCATACCAACCTGAACACGCCCGATCTCGTCCGATCTCGGAAGCTAAGCAGGTTCGGGCCTGGTTAGTACTTGGATGGGAGACCGCCTGGGAATACCAGGTGCAGTAAGCTTTTTGCACAGCAAGGAGGTGCTACTGATCCCTCATAAAACACCCCAAGTCTTTCAAACTAATGGCATTTGTTTCTTGCCATCTATACGTTGGCTTTTGTCGGCAGGTTATTTCGCTTACGGCCATACCAACCTGAACACGCCCGATCTTGTCCGATCTCGGAAGCTAAGCAGGTTCGGGCCTGGTTAGTACTTGGATGGGAGACCGCCTGGGAATACCAGGTGCAGTAAGCATTTTGCACAGCAAGTAGGTGCTACTTATCCCTCATAAAACACCCCAAGTCTTTCAAACTAATGGCATTTGTTTCTTGCCATCTATACGTTGGCTTTTGTCGGCAGGTTATTTCGCTTACGGCCATACCAACGTGAACACGCCCGATCTCGTCCGATCTCGGAAGCTAAGCAGGTTCGGGCCTGGTTAGTACTTGGATGGGAGACCGCCTGGGAATACCAGGTGCAGTAAGCATTTTGCACAGCAAGGAGGTGCTACTTATCCCTCATAAAACACCCCAAGTCTTTCAAACTAATGGCATTTGTTTCTTGCCATCTATACGTTGGCTTTTGTCGGCAGGTTATTTTGCTTACGGCCATACCAACATGAACACGCCCGATCTCGTCCGATCTCGGAAGCTAAGCAGGTTCGGGCCTGGTTAGTACTTGGATGGGAGACCGCCTGGGAATACCAGGTGCAGTAAGCATTTTGCACAGCAAGGAGGTGCTACTGATCCCTCATAAAACACCCCAAGTCTTTCAAACTAATGGCATTTGTTTCTTGCCATCTATACGTTGGCTTTTGTCGGCAGGTTAATTCGCTTACGGCCATACCAACCTGAACACGCCCGATCTCGTTCGATCTCGGAAGCTAAGCAGGTTCGGGCCTGGTTAGTACTTGGATGGGAGACCGCCTGGGAATACCAGGTGCAGTAAGCATTTTGCACAGCAAGGAGGTGCTACTGATCCCTCATAAAACACCCCAAGTCTTTCAAACTAATGGCATTTGTTTCTTGCCATCTATACGTTGGCTTTTGTCGGCAGGTTATTTCGCTTACGGCCATACCAACCTGAACACGCCCGATCTCGTCCGATCTCGGAAGCTAAGCTGGTTCGGGCCTTGTTAGTACTTGGATGGGAGACCGCCTTGGAATACCAGGTGCAGTAAGCATTTTGCACAGCAAGGAGGTGCTACTGATCCCTCATAAAACACCCCAAGTCTTTCAAACTAATGGCATTTGTTTCTTGCCATCTATACGTTGGCTTTTGTCTGCAGGTTATTTTGCTTACGGCCATACCAACCTGAACACGCCCGATCTCATCCGATCTCGGAAGCTAAGCAGGTTCGGGCCTGCTTAGTACTTGGATGGGAGACCGCCTGGGAATACCAGGTGCAGTAAGCATTTTGCACAGCAAGGAGGTGCTACTGATCCCTCATAAAACACCCCAAGTCTTTCAAACTAATGGCATTTGTTTCTTGCCATCTATACGTTGGCTTTTGTCGGCAGATTATTTCACTTACGGTCATACCAACCTGAACACGCCCGATCTCGTCAGATCTCGGAAGCTAAGCAGGTTCGGGCCTGGTTAGTACTTGGATGGGAGACCGCCTGGGAATACCAGGTGCTGTAAGCATTTTGCACAGCAAGGAGGTGCTACTGATCCCTCATAAAACACCCCAAGTCTTTCAAACTAATGGCATTTGTTTCTTGCCATCTATACGTTGGCTTTTGTCGGCAGGTTATTTCGCTTTCGGCCATACCAACCTGAACACGCCCGATCTCGTCCGATCTCGGAAGCTAAGCAGGTTCGGGCCTGGTTAGTACTTGGATGGGAGACCGCCTGGGAATACCAGGTGCAGTAAGCATTTTGCACAGCAAGGAGGTGCTACTGATCCCTCATAAAACACCCCAAGTCTTTCAAACTAATGGCATTTGTTTCTTGCCATCTATACGTTGGCTTTTGTCGGCAGGTTATTTCGCTTACGGCCATACCAACCTGAACACGCCCGATCTCGTCCGATCTCGGAAGCTAAGCAGGTTCGGGCCTGGTTAGTACTTGGATTGGAGACCGCCTGGGAATACCAGGTGCAGTAAGCATTTTGCACAGCAAGGAGGTGCTACTTATCCCTCATAAAACACCCCAAGTCTTTCAAACTAATGGCATTTGTTTCTTGCCATCTATACGTTGGCTTTTGTCGGCAGATTATTTCACTTACGGCCATACCAACCTGAACACGCCCGATCTCGTCAGATCTCGGAAGCTAAGCAGGTTCGGGCCTGGTTAGTACTTGGATGGGAGACCGCCTGGGAATACCAGGTGCAGTAAGCATTTTGCACAGCAAGGAGGTGCTACTTATCCCTCATAAAACACCCCAAGTCTTTCAAACTAATGGCATTTGTTTCTTGCCATCTATACGTTGGCTTTTGTCGGCAGGTTATTTTGCTCACGGCCATACCAACATGAACACGCCCGATCTCGTCCGATCTCGGAAGCTAAGCAGGTTCGGGCCTGGTTAGTACTTGGATGGGAGACCGCCTGGGAATACCAGGTGCAGTAAGCATTTTGCACAGCAAGGAGGTGCTACTGATCCCTCATAAAACACCCCAAGTCTTTCAAACTAATGGCATTTGTTTCTTGCCATCTATACGTTGGCTTTTGTCGGCAGGTTATTTCGCTTACGGCCATACCAACCTGAACACGCCCGATCTCGTCCGATCTCGGAAGCTAAGCTGGTTCGGGCCTTGTTAGTACTTGGATGGAAGACCGCCTGGGAATACCAGGTGCAGTAAGCATTTTGCACAGCAAGGAGGTGCTACTGATCCCTCATAAAACACCCCAAGTCTTTCAAACTAATGGCATTTGTTTCTTGCCATCTATACGTTGGCTTTTGTCTGCAGGTTATTTTGCTTACGGCCATACCAACCTGAACACGCCCGATCTCATCCGATCTCGGAAGCTAAGCTGGTTTGGGCCTGCTTAGTACTTGGATGGGAGACCGCCTGGGAATACCAGGTGCAGTAAGCATTTTGCACAGCAAGGAGGTGCTACTGATCCCTCATAAAACACCCCAAGTCTTTCAAACTAATGGCATTTGTTTCTTGCCATCTATACGTTGGCTTTTGTCGGCAGGTTATTTCGCTTTCGGCCATACCAACCTGAACACGCCCGATCTCGTCCGATCTCGGAAGCTAAGCAGGTTCGGGCCTGGTTAGTACTTGGATGGGAGACCGCCTGGGAATACCAGGTGCAGTAAGCATTTTGCACAGCAAGGAGGTGCTACTGATCCCTCATAAAACACCCCAAGTCTTTCAAACTAATGGCATTTGTTTCTTGCCATCTATACGTTGGCTTTTGTCGGCAGGTTATTTCGCTTACGGCCATACCAACCTGAACACGCCCGATCTCGTCCGATCTCGGAAGCTAAGCAGGTTCGGGCCTGGTTAGTACTTGGATTGGAGACCGCCTGGGAATACCAGGTGCAGTAAGCATTTTGCACAGCAAGGAGGTGCTACTTATCCCTCATAAAACACCCCAAGTCTTTCAAACTAATGGCATTTGTTTCTTGCCATCTATACGTTGGCTTTTGTCGGCAGATTATTTCACTTACGGCCATACCAACCTGAACACGCCCGATCTCGTCAGATCTCGGAAGCTAAGCAGGTTCGGGCCTGGTTAGTACTTGGATGGGAGACCGCCTGGGAATACCAGGTGCAGTAAGCATTTTGCACAGCAAGGAGGTGCTACTGATCCCTCATAAAACACCCCAAGTCTTTCAAACTAATGGCATTTGTTTCTTGCCATCTATACGTTGGCTTTTGTCGGCAGGTTATTTCGCTTTCGGCCATACCAACCTGAACACGCCCGATCTCGTCCGATCTCGGAAGCTAAGCAGGTTCGGGCCTGGTTAGTACTTGGATGGGAGACCGCCTGGGAATACCAGGTGCAGTAAGCATTTTGCACAGCAAGGAGGTGCTACTGATCCCTCATAAAACACCCCAAGTCTTTCAAACTAATGGCATTTGTTTCTTGCCATCTATACGTTGGCTTTTGTCGGCAGGTTATTTCGCTTACGGCCATACCAACCTGAACACGCCCGATCTCGTCCGATCTCGGAAGCTAAGCAGGTTCGGGCCTGGTTAGTACTTGGATTGGAGACCGCCTGGGAATACCAGGTGCAGTAAGCATTTTGCACAGCAAGGAGGTGCTACTTATCCCTCATAAAACACCCCAAGTCTTTCAAACTAATGGCATTTGTTTCTTGCCATCTATACGTTGGCTTTTGTCGGCAGATTATTTCACTTACGGCCATACCAACCTGAACACGCCCGATCTCGTCAGATCTCGGAAGCTAAGCAGGTTCGGGCCTGGTTAGTACTTGGATGGGAGACCGCCTGGGAATACCAGGTGCAGTAAGCATTTTGCACAGCAAGGAGGTGCTACTTATCCCTCATAAAACACCCCAAGTCTTTCAAACTAATGGCATTTGTTTCTTGCCATCTATACGTTGGCTTTTGTCGGCAGGTTATTTTGCTCACGGCCATACCAACATGAACACGCCCGATCTCGTCCGATCTCGGAAGCTAAGCAGGTTCGGGCCTGGTTAGTACTTGGATGGGAGACCGCCTGGGAATACCAGGTGCAGTAAGCATTTTGCACAGCAAGGAGGTGCTACTGATCCCTCATAAAACACCCCAAGTCTTTCAAACTAATGGCATTTGTTTCTTGCCATCTATACGTTGGCTTTTGTCGGCAGGTTATTTCGCTTACGGCCATACCAACCTGAACACGCCCGATCTCGTCCGATCTCGGAAGCTAAGCTGGTTCGGGCCTTGTTAGTACTTGGATGGAAGACCGCCTGGGAATACCAGGTGCAGTAAGCATTTTGCACAGCAAGGAGGTGCTACTGATCCCTCATAAAACACCCCAAGTCTTTCAAACTAATGGCATTTGTTTCTTGCCATCTATACGTTGGCTTTTGTCTGCAGGTTATTTTGCTTACGGCCATACCAACCTGAACACGCCCGATCTCATCCGATCTCGGAAGCTAAGCTGGTTTGGGCCTGCTTAGTACTTGGATGGGAGACCGCCTGGGAATACCAGGTGCAGTAAGCATTTTGCACAGCAAGGAGGTGCTACTGATCCCTCATAAAACACCCCAAGTCTTTCAAACTAATGGCATTTGTTTCTTGCCATCTATACGTTGGCTTTTGTCGGCAGGTTATTTCGCTTTCGGCCATACCAACCTGAACACGCCCGATCTCGTCCGATCTCGGAAGCTAAGCAGGTTCGGGCCTGGTTAGTACTTGGATGGGAGACCGCCTGGGAATACCAGGTGCAGTAAGCATTTTGCACAGCAAGGAGGTGCTACTGATCCCTCATAAAACACCCCAAGTCTTTCAAACTAATGGCATTTGTTTCTTGCCATCTATACGTTGGCTTTTGTCGGCAGGTTATTTCGCTTACGGCCATACCAACCTGAACACGCCCGATCTCGTCCGATCTCGGAAGCTAAGCAGGTTCGGGCCTGGTTAGTACTTGGATTGGAGACCGCCTGGGAATACCAGGTGCAGTAAGCATTTTGCACAGCAAGGAGGTGCTACTTATCCCTCATAAAACACCCCAAGTCTTTCAAACTAATGGCATTTGTTTCTTGCCATCTATACGTTGGCTTTTGTCGGCAGATTATTTCACTTACGGCCATACCAACCTGAACACGCCCGATCTCGTCAGATCTCGGAAGCTAAGCAGGTTCGGGCCTGGTTAGTACTTGGATGGGAGACCGCCTGGGAATACCAGGTGCAGTAAGCATTTTGCACAGCAAGGAGGTGCTACTTATCCCTCATAAAACACCCCAAGTCTTTCAAACTAATGGCATTTGTTTCTTGCCATCTATACGTTGGCTTTTGTCGGCAGGTTATTTTGCTCACGGCCATACCAACATGAACACGCCCGATCTCGTCCGATCTCGGAAGCTAAGCAGGTTCGGGCCTGGTTAGTACTTGGATGGGAGACCGCCTGGGAATACCAGGTGCAGTAAGCATTTTGCACAGCAAGGAGGTGCTACTTATCCCTCATAAAACACCCCAAGTCTTTCAAACTAATGGCATTTGTTTCTTGCCATCTATACGTTGGCTTTTGTCGGCAGATTATTTCACTTACGGCCATACCAACCTGAACACGCCCGATCTCGTCCGATCTCGGAAGCTAAGCAGGTTCGGGCCTGGTTAGTACTTGGATGGGAGACCGCCTGGGAATACCAGGTGCAGTAAGCATTTTGCACAGCAAGGAGGTGCTACTTATCCCTCATAAAACACCCCAAGTCTTTCAAACTAATGGCATTTGTTTCTTGCCATCTATACGTTGGCTTTTGTCGGCAGATTATTTCACTTACGGCCATACCAACCTGAACACGCCCGATCTCGTCAGATCTCGGAAGCTAAGCAGGTTCGGGCCTGGTTAGTACTTGGATGGGAGACCGCCTGGGAATACCAGGTGCAGTAAGCATTTTGCACAGCAAGGAGGTGCTACTTATCCCTCATAAAACACCCCAAGTCTTTCAAACTAATGGCATTTGTTTCTTGCCATCTATACGTTGGCTTTTGTCGGCAGGTTATTTCGCTTACGGCCATACCAACCTGAACACGCCCGATCTCGTCCGATCTCGGAAGCTAAGCAGGTTCGGGCCTGGTTAGCACTTGGATGGGAGACCGCCTGGGAATACCAGGTGCAGTAAGCATTATGCACAGCAAGGAGGTGCAACTGATCCCTCATAAAACACCCCAAGTCTTTCAAACTAATGGCATTTGTTTCTTGCCATCTATACGTTGGCTTTTGTCGGCAGGTTATTTCGCTTACGGCCATACCAACCTGAACACGCCCGATCTCGTCCGATCTCGGAAGCTAAGCAGGTTCGGGCCTGGTTAGTACTTGGATGGGAGACCGCCTGGGAATGCCAGGTGCAGTAAGCATTTTGCACAGCAAGGAGGTGCTACTGATCCCTCATAAAACACCCCAAGTCTTTCAAACTAATGGCATTTGTTTCTTGCCATCTATACGTTGGCTTTTGTCGGCAGGTTATTTCGCTTACGGCCATACCAACCTGAACACGCCCGATCTCGGAAGCTAAGCTGGTTCGGGCCTTGTTAGTACTTGGATGGAAGACCGCCTGGGAATACCAGGTGCAGTAAGCATTTTGCACAGCAAGGAGGTGCTACTGATCCCTCATAAAACACCCCAAGTCTTTCAAACTAATGGCATTTGTTTCTTGCCATATATACGTTGGCTTTTGTCTGCAGGTTATTTTGCTTACGGCCATACCAACCTGAACACGCCCGATCTCATCCGATCTCGGAAGCTAAGCAGGTTTGGGCCTGCTTAGTACTTGGATGGGAGACCGCCTGGGAATACCAGGTGCAGTAAGCATTTGGCACAGCAAGGAGGTGCTACTGATCCCTCATAAAACACCCCAAGTCTTTCAAACTAATGGCATTTGTTTCTTGCCATCTATACGTTGGCTTTTGTCGGCAGGTTATTTCGCTTTCGGCCATACCAACCTGAACACGCCCGATCTCGTCCGATCTCGGAAGCTAAGCAGGTTCGGGCCTGGTTAGTACTTGGATGGGAGACCGCCTGGGAATACCAGGTGCAGTAAGCATTTTGCACAGCAAGGAGGTGCTACTGATCCCTCATAAAACACCCCAAGTCTTTCAAACTAATGGCATTTGTTTCTTGCCATCTATACGTTGGCTTTTGTCGGCAGGTTATTTCGCTTACGGCCATACCAACCTGAACACGCCCGATCTCGTCCGATCTCGGAAGCTAAGCAGGTTCGGGCCTGGTTAGTACTTGGATTGGAGACCGCCTGGGAATACCAGGTGCAGTAAGCATTTTGCACAGCAAGGAGGTGCTACTTATCCCTCATAAAATACCCCAAGTCTTTCAAACTAATGGCATTTGTTTCTTGCCATCTATACGTTGGCTTTTGTCGGCAGAATATTTCACTTATGGCCATACCAACCTGAACACGCCCGATCTCGTCCGATCTCGGAAGCTAAGCAGGTTCGGGCCTGGTTAGTACTTGGATGGGAGACCGCCTGGGGATACCAGGTGCAGTAAGCATTTTGCACAGCAAGGATGTGCTACTTATCCCTCATAAAACACCCCAAGTCTTTCAAACTAATGGCATTTGTTTCTTGCCATCTATACGTTGGCTTTTGTCGGCAGGTTATTTTGCTTACGGCCATACCAACATGAACACGCCCGATCTCGTCCGATCTCGGAAGCTAAGCAGGTTCGGGCCTGGTTAGTACTTGGATGGGAGACCGCCTGGGAATACCAGGTGCAGTAAGCATTTTGCACAGCAAGGAGGTGCTACTGATCCCTCATAAAACACCCCAAGTCTTTCAAACTAATGGCATTTGTTTCTTGCCATCTATACGTTGGCTTTTGTCGGCAGGTTATTTCGCTTACGGCCATACCAACCTGAACACGCCCGATCTCGTCCGATCTCGGAAGCTAAGCAGGTTCGGGCCTGGTTAGTACTTGGATGGGAGACCGCCTGGGAATACCAGGTGCAGTAAGCATTTTGCACAGCAAGGAGGTGCTACTGATCCCTCATAAAACACCCCAAGTCTTTCAAACTAATGGCATTTGTTTCTTGCCATCTATACGTTGGCTTTTGTCTGCAGGTTATTTCGCTTACGGCCATACCAACCTGAACACGCCCGATCTCGTCCGATCTCGGAAGCTAAGCACGTTCGGGCCTGGTTAGTACTTGGATGGGAGACCGCCTGGGAATACCAGGTGCAGTAAGCATTTTGCACAGCAAGGAGGTGCTACTGATCCCTCATAAAACACCCCAAGTCTTTCAAACTAATGGCATTTGTTTCTTGCCATCTATACGTTGGCTTTTGTCGGCAGGTTATTTCGCTTACGGCCATACCAACCTGAACACGCCCGATCTCGTCCGATCTCGGAAGCTAAGCAGGTTCGGGCCTGGTTAGTACTTGGATGGGAGACCGCCTGGGAATACCAAGTGCAGTAAGCATTTTGCACAGCAAGGAGGTGCTACTGATCCCTCATAAAACACCCCAAGTCTTTCAAACTAATGGCATTTGTTTCTTGCCATCTATACGTTGGCTTTTGTCGGCAGGTTATTTCGCTTACGGCCATACCAACCTGAACACGCCCGATCTCGTCCGATCTCGGAAGCTAAGCAGGTTCGGGCCTGGTTAGTACTTGGATGGGAGACCGCCTGGGAATACCAGGTGCAGTAAGCATTTTGCACAGCAAGGAGGTGCTACTGATCCCTCATAAAACACCCCAAGTCTTTCAAACTAATGGCATTTGTTTCTTGCCATCTATACGTTGGCTTTTGTCGGCAGGTTATTTCGCTTACGGCCATACCAACCTGAACACGCCCGATCTCGTCCGATCTCGGAAGCTAAGCAGGTTCGGGCCTGGTTAGTACTTGGATGGGAGACCGCCTGGGAATACCAGGTGCAGTAAGCATTTTGCACAGCAAGGAGGTGCTACTTATCCCTCATAAAACACCCCAAGTCTTTCAAACTAATGGCATTTGTTTCTTGCCATCTATACGTTGGCTTTTGTCGGCAGGTTATTTCGCTTACGGCCATACCAACCTGAACACGCCCGATCTCGTCCGATCTCGGATGCTAAGCAGGTTCGGGCCTGGTTAGTACTTGGATGGGAGACCGCCTGGGAATACCAGGTGCAGTAAGCATTTTGCACAGCAAGGAGGTGCAACTGATACCTCATAAAACACCCCAAGTCTTTCAAACTAATGGCATTTGTTTCTTGCCATCTATACGTTGGCTTTTGTCGGCAGGTTATTTCGCTTTCGGCCATACCAACCTGAACACGCCCGATCTCGTCCGATCTCGGAAGCTAAGCAGGTTCGGGCCTGGTTAGTACTTGGATGGGAGACCGCCTGGGAATACCAGGTGCAGTAAGCATTTTGCACAGCAAGGAGGTGCTACTGATCCCTCATAAAACACCCCAAGTCTTTCAAACTAATGGCATTTGTTTCTTGCCATCTATACGTTGGCTTTTGTCGGCAGGTTATTTCGCTTACGGCCATACCAACCTGAACACGCCCGATCTCGTCCGATCTCGGAAGCTAAGCAGGTTCGGGCCTGGTTAGTACTTGGATTGGAGACCGCCTGGGAATACCAGGTGCAGTAAGCATTTTGCACAGCAAGGAGGTGCTACTTATCCCTCATAAAACACCCCAAGTCTTTCAAACTAATGGCATTTGTTTCTTGCCATCTATACGTTGGCTTTTGTCGGCAGATTATTTCACTTACGGCCATACCAACCTGAACACGCCCGATCTCGTCAGATCTCGGAAGCTAAGCAGGTTCGGGCCTGGTTAGTACTTGGATGGGAGACCGCCTGGGAATACCAGGTGCAGTAAGCATTTTGCACAGCAAGGAGGTGCTACTTATCCCTCATAAAACACCCCAAGTCTTTCAAACTAATGGCATTTGTTTCTTGCCATCTATACGTTGGCTTTTGTCGGCAGGTTATTTTGCTTACGTCCATACCAACATGAACACGCCCGATCTCGTCCGATCTCGGAAGCTAAGCAGGTTCGGGCCTGGTTAGTACTTGGATGGGAGACCGCCTGGGAATACCAGGTGCAGTAAGCATTTTGCACAGCAAGGAGGTGCTACTTATCCCTCATAAAACACCCCAAGTCTTTCAAACTAATGGCATTTGTTTCTTGCCATCTATACGTTGGCTTTTGTCGGCAGATTATTTCACTTATGGCCATACCAACCTGAACACGCCCGATCTCGTCCGATCTCGGAAGCTAAGCAGGTTCGGGCCTGGTTAGTACTTGGATGGGAGACCGCCTGGGAATACCAGGTGCAGTAAGCATTTTGCACAGCAAGGAGGTGCTACTTATCCCTCATAAAACACCCCAAGTCTTTCAAACTAATGGCATTTGTTTCTTGCCATCTATACGTTGGCTTTTGTCGGCAGGTTATTTTGCTTACGGCCATACCAACCTGAACACGCCCGATCTCGTCCGATCTCGGAAGCTAAGCAGGTTCGGGCCTGGTTAGTACTTGGATGGGAGACCGCCTGGGAATACCAGGTGCAGTAAGCATTTTGCACAGCAAGGAGGTGCTACTGATCCCTCATAAAACACCCCAAGTCTTTCAAACTAATGGCATTTGTTTCTTGCCATCTATACGTTGGCTTTTGTCGGCAGATGATTTCGCTTACGGCCATACCAACCTGAACACGCCCGATCTCGTCCGATCTCGGAAGCTAAGCAGGTTCGGGCCTGGTTAGTACTTGGATGGGAGACCGCCTGGGAATACCAGGTGCAGTAAGCTTTTTGCACAGCAAGGAGGTGCTACTGATCCCTCATAAAACACCCCAAGTCTTTCAAACTAATGGCATTTGTTTCTTGCCATCTATACGTTGGCTTTTGTCGGCAGGTTATTTCGCTTACGGCCATACCAACCTGAACACGCCCGATCTTGTCCGATCTCGGAAGCTAAGCAGGTTCGGGCCTGGTTAGTACTTGGATGGGAGACCGCCTGGGAATACCAGGTGCAGTAAGCATTTTGCACAGCAAGTAGGTGCTACTTATCCCTCATAAAACACCCCAAGTCTTTCAAACTAATGGCATTTGTTTCTTGCCATCTATACGTTGGCTTTTGTCGGCAGGTTATTTCGCTTACGGCCATACCAACGTGAACACGCCCGATCTCGTCCGATCTCGGAAGCTAAGCAGGTTCGGGCCTGGTTAGTACTTGGATGGGAGACCGCCTGGGAATACCAGGTGCAGTAAGCATTTTGCACAGCAAGGAGGTGCTACTTATCCCTCATAAAACACCCCAAGTCTTTCAAACTAATGGCATTTGTTTCTTGCCATCTATACGTTGGCTTTTGTCGGCAGGTTATTTTGCTTACGGCCATACCAACATGAACACGCCCGATCTCGTCCGATCTCGGAAGCTAAGCAGGTTCGGGCCTGGTTAGTACTTGGATGGGAGACCGCCTGGGAATACCAGGTGCAGTAAGCATTTTGCACAGCAAGGAGGTGCTACTGATCCCTCATAAAACACCCCAAGTCTTTCAAACTAATGGCATTTGTTTCTTGCCATCTATACGTTGGCTTTTGTCGGCAGGTTAATTCGCTTACGGCCATACCAACCTGAACACGCCCGATCTCGTTCGATCTCGGAAGCTAAGCAGGTTCGGGCCTGGTTAGTACTTGGATGGGAGACCGCCTGGGAATACCAGGTGCAGTAAGCATTTTGCACAGCAAGGAGGTGCTACTGATCCCTCATAAAACACCCCAAGTCTTTCAAACTAATGGCATTTGTTTCTTGCCATCTATACGTTGGCTTTTGTCGGCAGGTTATTTCGCTTACGGCCATACCAACCTGAACACGCCCGATCTCGTCCGATCTCGGAAGCTAAGCTGGTTCGGGCCTTGTTAGTACTTGGATGGGAGACCGCCTTGGAATACCAGGTGCAGTAAGCATTTTGCACAGCAAGGAGGTGCTACTGATCCCTCATAAAACACCCCAAGTCTTTCAAACTAATGGCATTTGTTTCTTGCCATCTATACGTTGGCTTTTGTCTGCAGGTTATTTTGCTTACGGCCATACCAACCTGAACACGCCCGATCTCATCCGATCTCGGAAGCTAAGCAGGTTCGGGCCTGCTTAGTACTTGGATGGGAGACCGCCTGGGAATACCAGGTGCAGTAAGCATTTTGCACAGCAAGGAGGTGCTACTGATCCCTCATAAAACACCCCAAGTCTTTCAAACTAATGGCATTTGTTTCTTGCCATCTATACGTTGGCTTTTGTCGGCAGATTATTTCACTTACGGCCATACCAACCTGAACACGCCCGATCTCGTCAGATCTCGGAAGCTAAGCAGGTTCGGGCCTGGTTAGTACTTGGATGGGAGACCGCCTGGGAATACCAGGTGCAGTAAGCATTTTGCACAGCAAGGAGGTGCTACTGATCCCTCATAAAACACCCCAAGTCTTTCAAACTAATGGCATTTGTTTCTTGCCATCTATACGTTGGCTTTTGTCGGCAGGTTATTTCGCTTTCGGCCATACCAACCTGAACACGCCCGATCTCGTCCGATCTCGGAAGCTAAGCAGGTTCGGGCCTGGTTAGTACTTGGATGGGAGACCGCCTGGGAATACCAGGTGCAGTAAGCATTTTGCACAGCAAGGAGGTGCTACTGATCCCTCATAAAACACCCCAAGTCTTTCAAACTAATGGCATTTGTTTCTTGCCATCTATACGTTGGCTTTTGTTGGCAGGTTATTTCGCTTACGGCCATACCAACCTGAACACGCCCGATCTCGTCCGATCTCGGAAGCTAAGCAGGTTCGGGCCTGGTTAGTACTTGGATTGGAGACCGCCTGGGAATACCAGGTGCAGTAAGCATTTTGCACAGCAAGGAGGTGCTACTTATCCCTCATAAAACACCCCAAGTCTTTCAAACTAATGGCATTTGTTTCTTGCCATCTATACGTTGGCTTTTGTCGGCAGATTATTTCACTTACGGCCATACCAACCTGAACGCGCCCGATCTCGTCAGATCTCGGAAGCTAAGCAGGTTCGGGCCTGGTTAGTACTTGGATGGGAGACCGCCTGGGAATACCAGGTGCAGTAAGCATTTTGCACAGCAAGGAGGTGCTACTTATCCCTCATAAAACACCCCAAGTCTTTCAAACTAATGGCATTTGTTTCTTGCCATCTATACGTTGGCTTTTGTCGGCAGGTTATTTTGCTCACGGCCATACCAACATGAACACGCCCGATCTCGTCCGATCTCGGAAGCTAAGCAGGTTCGGGCCTGGTTAGTACTTGGATGGGAGACCGCCTGGGAATACCAGGTGCAGTAAGCATTTTGCACAGCAAGGAGGTGCTACTGATCCCTCATAAAACACCCCAAGTCTTTCAAACTAATGGCATTTGTTTCTTGCCATCTATACGTTGGCTTTTGTCGGCAGGTTATTTCGCTTACGGCCATACCAACCTGAACACGCCCGATCTCGTCCGATCTCGGAAGCTAAGCTGGTTCGGGCCTTGTTAGTACTTGGATGGAAGACCGCCTGGGAATACCAGGTGCAGTAAGCATTTTGCACAGCAAGGAGGTGCTACTGATCCCTCATAAAACACCCCAAGTCTTTCAAACTAATGGCATTTGTTTCTTGCCATCTATACGTTGGCTTTTGTCTGCAGGTTATTTTGCTTACGGCCATACCAACCTGAACACGCCCGATCTCATCCGATCTCGGAAGCTAAGCTGGTTTGGGCCTGCTTAGTACTTGGATGGGAGACCGCCTGGGAATACCAGGTGCAGTAAGCATTTTGCACAGCAAGGAGGTGCTACTGATCCCTCATAAAACACCCCAAGTCTTACAAACTAATGGCATTTGTTTCTTGCCATCTATACGTTGGCTTTTGTCGGCAGGTTATTTCGCTTTCGGCCATACCAACCTGAACACGCCCGATCTCGTCCGATCTCGGAAGCTAAGCAGGTTCGGGCCTGGTTAGTACTTGGATGGGAGACCGCCTGGGAATACCAGGTGCAGTAAGCATTTTGCACAGCAAGGAGGTGCTACTGATCCCTCATAAAACACCCCAAGTCTTTCAAACTAATGGCATTTGTTTCTTGCCATCTATACGTTGGCTTTTGTCGGCAGGTTATTTCGCTTACGGCCATACCAACCTGAACACGCCCGATCTCGTCCGATCTCGGAAGCTAAGCAGGTTCGGGCCTGGTTAGTACTTGGATTGGAGACCGCCTGGGAATACCAGGTGCAGTAAGCATTTTGCACAGCAAGGAGGTGCTACTTATCCCTCATAAAACACCCCAAGTCTTTCAAACTAATGGCATTTGTTTCTTGCCATCTATACGTTGGCTTTTGTCGGCAGATTATTTCACTTACGGCCATACCAACCTGAACACGCCCGATCTCGTCAGATCTCGGAAGCTAAGCAGGTTCGGGCCTGGTTAGTACTTGGATGGGAGACCGCCTGGGAATACCAGGTGCAGTAAGCATTTTGCACAGCAAGGAGGTGCTACTGATCCCTCATAAAACACCCCAAGTCTTTCAAACTAATGGCATTTGTTTCTTGCCATCTATACGTTGGCTTTTGTCGGCAGGTTATTTCGCTTTCGGCCATACCAACCTGAACACGCCCGATCTCGTCCGATCTCGGAAGCTAAGCAGGTTCGGGCCTGGTTAGTACTTGGATGGGAGACCGCCTGGGAATACCAGGTGCAGTAAGCATTTTGCACAGCAAGGAGGTGCTACTGATCCCTCATAAAACACCCCAAGTCTTTCAAACTAATGGCATTTGTTTCTTGCCATCTATACGTTGGCTTTTGTCGGCAGGTTATTTCGCTTACGGCCATACCAACCTGAACACGCCCGATCTCGTCCGATCTCGGAAGCTAAGCAGGTTCGGGCCTGGTTAGTACTTGGATTGGAGACCGCCTGGGAATACCAGGTGCAGTAAGCATTTTGCACAGCAAGGAGGTGCTACTTATCCCTCATAAAACACCCCAAGTCTTTCAAACTAATGGCATTTGTTTCTTGCCATCTATACGTTGGCTTTTGTCGGCAGATTATTTCACTTACGGCCATACCAACCTGAACACGCCCGATCTCGTCAGATCTCGGAAGCTAAGCAGGTTCGGGCCTGGTTAGTACTTGGATGGGAGACCGCCTGGGAATACCAGGTGCAGTAAGCATTTTGCACAGCAAGGAGGTGCTACTTATCCCTCATAAAACACCCCAAGTCTTTCAAACTAATGGCATTTGTTTCTTGCCATCTATACGTTGGCTTTTGTCGGCAGGTTATTTTGCTCACGGCCATACCAACATGAACACGCCCGATCTCGTCCGATCTCGGAAGCTAAGCAGGTTCGGGCCTGGTTAGTACTTGGATGGGAGACCGCCTGGGAATACCAGGTGCAGTAAGCATTTTGCACAGCAAGGAGGTGCTACTGATCCCTCATAAAACACCCCAAGTCTTTCAAACTAATGGCATTTGTTTCTTGCCATCTATACGTTGGCTTTTGTCGGCAGGTTATTTCGCTTACGGCCATACCAACCTGAACACGCCCGATCTCGTCCGATCTCGGAAGCTAAGCTGGTTCGGGCCTTGTTAGTACTTGGATGGAAGACCGCCTGGGAATACCAGGTGCAGTAAGCATTTTGCACAGCAAGGAGGTGCTACTGATCCCTCATAAAACACCCCAAGTCTTTCAAACTAATGGCATTTGTTTCTTGCCATCTATACGTTGGCTTTTGTCTGCAGGTTATTTTGCTTACGGCCATACCAACCTGAACACGCCCGATCTCATCCGATCTCGGAAGCTAAGCTGGTTTGGGCCTGCTTAGTACTTGGATGGGAGACCGCCTGGGAATACCAGGTGCAGTAAGCATTTTGCACAGCAAGGAGGTGCTACTGATCCCTCATAAAACACCCCAAGTCTTTCAAACTAATGGCATTTGTTTCTTGCCATCTATACGTTGGCTTTTGTCGGCAGGTTATTTCGCTTTCGGCCATACCAACCTGAACACGCCCGATCTCGTCCGATCTCGGAAGCTAAGCAGGTTCGGGCCTGGTTAGTACTTGGATGGGAGACCGCCTGGGAATACCAGGTGCAGTAAGCATTTTGCACAGCAAGGAGGTGCTACTGATCCCTCATAAAACACCCCAAGTCTTTCAAACTAATGGCATTTGTTTCTTGCCATCTATACGTTGGCTTTTGTCGGCAGGTTATTTCGCTTACGGCCATACCAACCTGAACACGCCCGATCTCGTCCGATCTCGGAAGCTAAGCAGGTTCGGGCCTGGTTAGTACTTGGATTGGAGACCGCCTGGGAATACCAGGTGCAGTAAGCATTTTGCACAGCAAGGAGGTGCTACTTATCCCTCATAAAACACCCCAAGTCTTTCAAACTAATGGCATTTGTTTCTTGCCATCTATACGTTGGCTTTTGTCGGCAGATTATTTCACTTACGGCCATACCAACCTGAACACGCCCGATCTCGTCAGATCTCGGAAGCTAAGCAGGTTCGGGCCTGGTTAGTACTTGGATGGGAGACCGCCTGGGAATACCAGGTGCAGTAAGCATTTTGCACAGCAAGGAGGTGCTACTTATCCCTCATAAAACACCCCAAGTCTTTCAAACTAATGGCATTTGTTTCTTGCCATCTATACGTTGGCTTTTGTCGGCAGGTTATTTTGCTCACGGCCATACCAACATGAACACGCCCGATCTCGTCCGATCTCTGAAGCTAAGCAGGTTCGGGCCTGGTTAGTACTTGGATGGGAGACCGCCTGGGAATACCAGGTGCAGTAAGCATTTTGCACAGCAAGGAGGTGCTACTTATCCCTCATAAAACACCCCAAGTCTTTCAAACTAATGGCATTTGTTTCTTGCCATCTATACGTTGGCTTTTGTCTGCAGATTATTTCACTTACGGCCATACCAACCTGAACACGCCCGATCTCGTCCGATCTCGGAAGCTAAGCAGGTTCGGGCCCGGTTAGTACTTGGATGGGAGACCTCCTGGGAATACCAGGTGCAGTAAGCATTTTGCACAGCAAGGAGGTGCTACTTATCCCTCATAAAACACCCCAAGTCTTTCAAACTAATGGCATTTGTTTCTTGCCATCTATACGTTGGCTTTTGTCGGCAGGTTATTTTGCTTACGGCCATACCAACCTGAACACGCCCGATCTCGTCCGATCTCGGAAGCTAAGCAGGTTCGGGCCTGGTTAGTACTTGGATGGGAGACCGCCTGGGAATACCAGGTGCAGTAAGCATTTTGCACAGCAAGGAGGTGCTACTGATCCCTCATAAAACACCCCAAGTCTTTCAAACTAATGGCATTTGTTTCTTGCCATCTATACGTTGGCTTTTGTCGGCAGATGATTTCGCTTACGGCCATACCAACCTGAACATGCCCGATCTCGTCCGATCTCGGAAGCTAAGCAGGTTCGGGCCTGGTTAGTACTTGGATGGGAGACCGCCTGGGAATACCAGGTGCAGTAAGCATTTTGCACAGCAAGGAGGTGCTACTGATCCCTCATAAAACACCCCAAGTCTTTCAAACTAATGGCATTTGTTTCTTGCCATCTATACGTTGGCTTTTGTTGGCAGGTTATTTCGCTTACGGCCATACCAACCTGAACACGCCCGATCTCGTCAGATCTCGGAAGCTAAGCAGGTTCGGGCCTGGTTAGTACTTGGATGGGAGACCGCCTGGGAATACCAGGTGCAGTAAGCATTTTGCACAGCAAGGAGGTGCTACTTATCCCTCATAAAACACCCCAAGTCTTTCAAACTAATGGCATTTGTTTCTTGCCATCTATACGTTGGCTTTTGTCGGCAGGTTATTTTGCTTACGGCCATACCAACATGAACACGCCCGATCTCGTCCGATCTCGGAAGCTAAGCAGGTTCGGGCCTGGTTAGTACTTGGATGGGAGACCGCCTGGGAATACCAGGTGCAGTAAGCATTTTGCACAGCAAGGAGGTGCTACTTATCCCTCATAAAACACCCCAAGTCTTTCAAACTAATGGCATTTGTTTCTTGCCATCTATACGTTGGCTTTTGTCTGCAGGTTATTTCGCTTACGGCCATACCAACCTGAACACGCCCGATCTCGTCCGATCTCGGAAGCTAAGCAGGTTCGGGCCTGGTTAGTACTTGGATGGGAGACCGCCTGGGAATACCAGGTGCAGTAAGCATTTTGCACAGCAAGGAGGTGCTACTGATCCCTCATAAAACACCCCAAGTCTTTCAAACTAATGGCATTTGTTTCTTGCCATCTATACGTTGGCTTTTGTCTGCAGGTTATTTCGCTTACGGCCATACCAACCTGAACACGCCCGATCTCGTCCGATCTCGGAAGCTAAGCAGGTTCGGGCCTGGTTAGTACTTGGATGGGAGACCGCCTGGGAATACCAGGTGCAGTAAGCATTTTGCACAGCAAGGAGGTGCTACTGATCCCTCATAAAACACCCTAAGTCTTTCAAACTAATGGCATTTGTTTCTTGCCATCTATACGTTGGCTTTTGTCGGCAGGTTATTTCGCTTACGGCCATACCAACCTGAACACGCCCGATCTCGTCCGATCTCGGAAGCTAAGCAGGTTCGGGCCTGGTTAGTACTTGGATGGGAGACCGCCTGGGAATACCAGGTGCAGTAAGCATTTTGCACAGCAAGGAGGTGCTACTGATCCCTCATAAAACACCCCAAGTCTTTCAAACTAATGGCATTTGTTTCTTGCCATCTATACGTTGGCTTTTGTCGGCAGGTTATTTCGCTTACGGCCATACCAACCTGAACACGCCCGATCTCGTCCGATCTCGGAAGCTAAGCAGGTTCGGGCCTGGTTAGTACTTGGATGGGAGACCGCCTGGGAATACCAGGTGCAGTAAGCATTTTGCACAGCAAGGAGGTGCTACTGATCCCTCATAAAACACCCCAAGTCTTTCAAACTAATGGCATTTGTTTCTTGCCATCTATACGTTGGCTTTTGTCTTCAGGTTATTTTGCTTACGGCCATACCAACCTGAACACGCCCGATCTCGTCCGATCTCGGAAGCTAAGCAGGTTCGGGCCTGGTTAGTACTTGGATGGGAGACCGCCTGGGAATACCAGGTGCAGTAAGCATTTTGCACAGCAAGGAGGTGCTACTGATCCCTCATAAAACACCCCAAGTCTTTCAAACTAATGGCATTTGTTTCTTGCCATCTATACGTTGGCTTTTGTCGGCAGGTTATTTCGCTTACGGCCATACCAACCTGAACACGCCCGATCTCGTCCGATCTCGGAAGCTAAGCAGGTTCGGGCCTGGTTAGTACTTGGATGGGAGACCGCCTGGGAATACCAGGTGCAG
>NC_140176.1:129749523-129762023 GCF_963971535.1 Notolepis coatsorum
CATACCAACATGAACACGCCCGATCTCGTCCGATCTCGGAAGCTAAGCAGGTTCGGGCCTGGTTAGTACTTGGATGGGAGACCGCCTGGGAATACCAGGTGCAGTAAGCATTTTGCACAGCAAGGAGGTGCTACTTATCCCTCATAAAACACCCCAAGTCTTTCAAACTAATGGCATTTGTTTCTTGCCATCTATACGTTGGCTTTTGTCTGCAGGTTATTTCGCTTACGGCCATACCAACCTGAACACGCCCGATCTCGTCCGATCTCGGAAGCTAAGCAGGTTCGGGCCTGGTTAGTACTTGGATGGGAGACCGCCTGGGAATACCAGGTGCAGTAAGCATTTTGCACAGCAAGGAGGTGCTACTGATCCCTCATAAAACACCCCAAGTCTTTCAAACTAATGGCATTTGTTTCTTGCCATCTATACGTTGGCTTTTGTCTGCAGGTTATTTCGCTTACGGCCATACCAACCTGAACACGCCCGATCTCGTCCGATCTCGGAAGCTAAGCAGGTTCGGGCCTGGTTAGTACTTGGATGGGAGACCGCCTGGGAATACCAGGTGCAGTAAGCATTTTGCACAGCAAGGAGGTGCTACTGATCCCTCATAAAACACCCTAAGTCTTTCAAACTAATGGCATTTGTTTCTTGCCATCTATACGTTGGCTTTTGTCGGCAGGTTATTTCGCTTACGGCCATACCAACCTGAACACGCCCGATCTCGTCCGATCTCGGAAGCTAAGCAGGTTCGGGCCTGGTTAGTACTTGGATGGGAGACCGCCTGGGAATACCAGGTGCAGTAAGCATTTTGCACAGCAAGGAGGTGCTACTGATCCCTCATAAAACACCCCAAGTCTTTCAAACTAATGGCATTTGTTTCTTGCCATCTATACGTTGGCTTTTGTCGGCAGGTTATTTCGCTTACGGCCATACCAACCTGAACACGCCCGATCTCGTCCGATCTCGGAAGCTAAGCAGGTTCGGGCCTGGTTAGTACTTGGATGGGAGACCGCCTGGGAATACCAGGTGCAGTAAGCATTTTGCACAGCAAGGAGGTGCTACTGATCCCTCATAAAACACCCCAAGTCTTTCAAACTAATGGCATTTGTTTCTTGCCATCTATACGTTGGCTTTTGTCTGCAGGTTATTTTGCTTACGGCCATACCAACCTGAACACGCCCGATCTCATCCGATCTCGGAAGCTAAGCAGGTTCGGGCCTGGTTAGTACTTGGATGGGAGACCGCCTGGGAATACCAGGTGCAGTAAGCATTTTGCACAGCAAGGAGGTGCTACTGATCCCTCATAAAACACCCCAAGTCTTTCAAACTAATGGCATTTGTTTCTTGCCATCTATACGTTGGCTTTTGTCGGCAGGTTATTTCGCTTACGGCCATACCAACCTGAACACGCCCGATCTCGTCCGATCTCGGAAGCTAAGCAGGTTCGGGCCTGGTTAGTACTTGGATGGGAGACCGCCTGGGAATACCAGGTGCAGTAAGCATTTTGCACAGCAAGGAGGTGCTACTGATCCCTCATAAAACACCCCAAGTCTTTCAAACTAATGGCATTTGTTTCTTGCCATCTATACGTTGGCTTTTGTCGGCAGGTTATTTCGCTTACGGCCATACCAACCTGAACACGCCCGATCTCGTCCGATCTCGGAAGCTAAGCTGGTTCGGGCCTTGTTAGTACTTGGATGGAAGACCGCCTGGGAATACCAGGTGCAGTAAGCATTTTGCACAGCAAGGAGGTGCTACTGATCCCTCATAAAACACCCCAAGTCTTTCAAACTAATGGCATTTGTTTCTTGCCATCTATACGTTGGCTTTTGTCTGCAGGTTATTTTGCTTACGGCCATACCAACCTGAACACGCCCGATCTCATCTGATCTCGGAAGCTAAGCTGGTTTGGGCCTGCTTAGTACTTGGATGGGAGACCGCCTGGGAATACCAGGTGCAGTAAGCATTTTGCACAGCAAGGAGGTGCTACTGATCCCTCATAAAACACCCCAAGTCTTTCAAACTAATGGCATTTGTTTCTTGCCATCTATACGTTGGCTTTTGTCGGCAGGTTATTTCGCTTTCGGCCATACCAACCTGAACACGCCCGATCTCGTCCGATCTCGGAAGCTAAGCAGGTTCGGGCCTGGTTAGTACTTGGATTGGAGACCGCCTGGGAATACCAGGTGCAGTAAGCATTTTGCACAGCAAGGAGGTGCTACTTATCCCTCATAAAACACCCCAAGTCTTTCAAACTAATGGCATTTGTTTCTTGCCATCTATACGTTGGCTTTTGTCGGCAGATTATTTCACTTACGGCCATACCAACCTGAACACGCCCGATCTCATCAGATCTCGGAAGCTAAGCAGGTTCGGGCCTGGTTAGTACTTGGATGGGAGACCGCCTGGGAATACCAGGTGCAGTAAGCATTTTGCACAGCAAGGAGGTGCTACTTATCCCTCATAAAACACCCCAAGTCTTTCAAACTAATGGCATTTGTTTCTTGCCATCTATACGTTGGCTTTTGTCGGCAGGTTATTTTGCTCACGGCCATACCAACATGAACACGCCCGATCTCGTCCGATCTCGGAAGCTAAGCAGGTTCGGGCCTGGTTAGTACTTGGATGGGAGACCGCCTGGGAATACCAGGTGCAGTAAGCATTTTGCACAGCAAGGAGGTGCTACTTATCCCTCATAAAACACCCCAAGTCTTTCAAACTAATGGCATTTGTTTCTTGCCATCTATACGTTGGCTTTTGTCGGCAGATTATTTCACTTACGGCCATACCAACCTGAACACGCCCGATCTCGTCCGATCTCGGAAGCTAAGCAGGTTCGGGCCCGGTTAGTACTTGGATGGGAGACCTCCTGGGAATACCAGGTGCAGTAAGCATTTTGCACAGCAAGGAGGTGCTACTTATCCCTCATAAAACACCCCAAGTCTTTCAAACTAATGGCATTTGTTTCTTGCCATCTATACGTTGGCTTTTGTCGGCAGGTTATTTTGCTTACGGCCATACCAACCTGAACACGCCCGATCTCGTCCGATCTCGGAAGCTAAGCAGGTTCGGGCCTGGTTAGTACTTGGATGGGAGACCGCCTGGGAATACCAGGTGCAGTAAGCATTTTGCACAGCAAGGAGGTGCTACTGATCCCTCATAAAACACCCCAAGTCTTTCAAACTAATGGCATTTGTTTCTTGCCATCTATACGTTGGCTTTTGTCGGCAGATGATTTCGCTTACGGCCATACCAACCTGAACATGCCCGATCTCGTCCGATCTCGGAAGCTAAGCAGGTTCGGGCCTGGTTAGTACTTGGATGGGAGACCGCCTGGGAATACCAGGTGCAGTAAGCATTTTGCACAGCAAGGAGGTGCTACTGATCCCTCATAAAACACCCCAAGTCTTTCAAACTAATGGCATTTGTTTCTTGCCATCTATACGTTGGCTTTTGTTGGCAGGTTATTTCGCTTACGGCCATACCAACCTGAACACGCCCGATCTCGTCAGATCTCGGAAGCTAAGCAGGTTCGGGCCTGGTTAGTACTTGGATGGGAGACCGCCTGGGAATACCAGGTGCAGTAAGCATTTTGCACAGCAAGGAGGTGCTACTTATCCCTCATAAAACACCCCAAGTCTTTCAAACTAATGGCATTTGTTTCTTGCCATCTATACGTTGGCTTTTGTCGGCAGGTTATTTTGCTTACGGCCATACCAACATGAACACGCCCGATCTCGTCCGATCTCGGAAGCTAAGCAGGTTCGGGCCTGGTTAGTACTTGGATGGGAGACCGCCTGGGAATACCAGGTGCAGTAAGCATTTTGCACAGCAAGGAGGTGCTACTTATCCCTCATAAAACACCCCAAGTCTTTCAAACTAATGGCATTTGTTTCTTGCCATCTATACGTTGGCTTTTGTCTGCAGGTTATTTCGCTTACGGCCATACCAACCTGAACACGCCCGATCTCGTCCGATCTCGGAAGCTAAGCAGGTTCGGGCCTGGTTAGTACTTGGATGGGAGACCGCCTGGGAATACCAGGTGCAGTAAGCATTTTGCACAGCAAGGAGGTGCTACTGATCCCTCATAAAACACCCCAAGTCTTTCAAACTAATGGCATTTGTTTCTTGCCATCTATACGTTGGCTTTTGTCTGCAGGTTATTTCGCTTACGGCCATACCAACCTGAACACGCCCGATCTCGTCCGATCTCGGAAGCTAAGCAGGTTCGGGCCTGGTTAGTACTTGGATGGGAGACCGCCTGGGAATACCAGGTGCAGTAAGCATTTTGCACAGCAAGGAGGTGCTACTGATCCCTCATAAAACACCCTAAGTCTTTCAAACTAATGGCATTTGTTTCTTGCCATCTATACGTTGGCTTTTGTCGGCAGGTTATTTCGCTTACGGCCATACCAACCTGAACACGCCCGATCTCGTCCGATCTCGGAAGCTAAGCAGGTTCGGGCCTGGTTAGTACTTGGATGGGAGACCGCCTGGGAATACCAGGTGCAGTAAGCATTTTGCACAGCAAGGAGGTGCTACTGATCCCTCATAAAACACCCCAAGTCTTTCAAACTAATGGCATTTGTTTCTTGCCATCTATACGTTGGCTTTTGTCGGCAGGTTATTTCGCTTACGGCCATACCAACCTGAACACGCCCGATCTCGTCCGATCTCGGAAGCTAAGCAGGTTCGGGCCTGGTTAGTACTTGGATGGGAGACCGCCTGGGAATACCAGGTGCAGTAAGCATTTTGCACAGCAAGGAGGTGCTACTGATCCCTCATAAAACACCCCAAGTCTTTCAAACTAATGGCATTTGTTTCTTGCCATCTATACGTTGGCTTTTGTCGGCAGATGATTTCGCTTACGGCCATACCAACCTGAACATGCCCGATCTCGTCCGATCTCGGAAGCTAAGCAGGTTCGGGCCTGGTTAGTACTTGGATGGGAGACCGCCTGGGAATACCAGGTGCAGTAAGCATTTTGCACAGCAAGGAGGTGCTACTGATCCCTCATAAAACACCCCAAGTCTTTCAAACTAATGGCATTTGTTTCTTGCCATCTATACGTTGGCTTTTGTTGGCAGGTTATTTCGCTTACGGCCATACCAACCTGAACACGCCCGATCTCGTCAGATCTCGGAAGCTAAGCAGGTTCGGGCCTGGTTAGTACTTGGATGGGAGACCGCCTGGGAATACCAGGTGCAGTAAGCATTTTGCACAGCAAGGAGGTGCTACTTATCCCTCATAAAACACCCCAAGTCTTTCAAACTAATGGCATTTGTTTCTTGCCATCTATACGTTGGCTTTTGTCGGCAGGTTATTTTGCTTACGGCCATACCAACATGAACACGCCCGATCTCGTCCGATCTCGGAAGCTAAGCAGGTTCGGGCCTGGTTAGTACTTGGATGGGAGACCGCCTGGGAATACCAGGTGCAGTAAGCATTTTGCACAGCAAGGAGGTGCTACTTATCCCTCATAAAACACCCCAAGTCTTTCAAACTAATGGCATTTGTTTCTTGCCATCTATACGTTGGCTTTTGTCTGCAGGTTATTTCGCTTACGGCCATACCAACCTGAACACGCCCGATCTCGTCCGATCTCGGAAGCTAAGCAGGTTCGGGCCTGGTTAGTACTTGGATGGGAGACCGCCTGGGAATACCAGGTGCAGTAAGCATTTTGCACAGCAAGGAGGTGCTACTGATCCCTCATAAAACACCCCAAGTCTTTCAAACTAATGGCATTTGTTTCTTGCCATCTATACGTTGGCTTTTGTCTGCAGGTTATTTCGCTTGCGGCCATACCAACCTGAACACGCCCGATCTCGTCCGATCTCGGAAGCTAAGCAGGTTCGGGCCTGGTTAGTACTTGGATGGGAGACCGCCTGGGAATACCAGGTGCAGTAAGCATTTTGCACAGCAAGGAGGTGCTACTGATCCCTCATAAAACACCCTAAGTCTTTCAAACTAATGGCATTTGTTTCTTGCCATCTATACGTTGGCTTTTGTCGGCAGGTTATTTCGCTTACGGCCATACCAACCTGAACACGCCCGATCTCGTCCGATCTCGGAAGCTAAGCAGGTTCGGGCCTGGTTAGTACTTGGATGGGAGACCGCCTGGGAATACCAGGTGCAGTAAGCATTTTGCACAGCAAGGAGGTGCTACTGATCCCTCATAAAACACCCCAAGTCTTTCAAACTAATGGCATTTGTTTCTTGCCATCTATACGTTGGCTTTTGTCGGCAGGTTATTTCGCTTACGGCCATACCAACCTGAACACGCCCGATCTCGTCCGATCTCGGAAGCTAAGCAGGTTCGGGCCTGGTTAGTACTTGGATGGGAGACCGCCTGGGAATACCAGGTGCAGTAAGCATTTTGCACAGCAAGGAGGTGCTACTGATCCCTCATAAAACACCCCAAGTCTTTCAAACTAATGGCATTTGTTTCTTGCCATCTATACGTTGGCTTTTGTCTGCAGGTTATTTTGCTTACGGCCATACCAACCTGAACACGCCCGATCTCGTCCGATCTCGGAAGCTAAGCAGGTTCGGGCCTGGTTAGTACTTGGATGGGAGACCGCCTGGGAATACCAGGTGCAGTAAGCATTTTGCACAGCAAGGAGGTGCTACTGATCCCTCATAAAACACCCCAAGTCTTTCAAACTAATGGCATTTGTTTCTTGCCATCTATACGTTGGCTTTTGTCGGCAGGTTATTTCGCTTACGGCCATACCAACCTGAACACGCCCGATCTCGTCCGATCTCGGAAGCTAAGCAGGTTCGGGCCTGGTTAGTACTTGGATGGGAGACCGCCTGGGAATACCAGGTGCAGTAAGCATTTTGCACAGCAAGGAGGTGCTACTGATCCCTCATAAAACACCCCAAGTCTTTCAAACTAATGGCATTTGTTTCTTGCCATCTATACGTTGGCTTTTGTCGGCAGGTTATTTCGCTTACGGCCATACCAACCTGAACACGCCCGAACTCGTCCGATCTCGGAAGCTAAGCAGGTTCGGGCCTGGTTAGTACTTGGATGGGAGACCGCCTGGGAATACCAGGTGCAGTAAGCATTTTGCACAGCAAGGAGGTGCTACTGATCCCTCATAAAACACCCCAAGTCTTTCAAACTAATGGCATTTGTTTCTTGCCATCTATACGTTGGCTTTTGTCGGCAGGTTATTTCGCTTACGGCCATACCAACCTGAACACGCCCGATCTCGTCCGAACTCGGAAGCTAAGCAGGTTCGGGCCTGGTTAGTACTTGGATGGGAGACCGCCTGGGAATACCAGGTGCAGTAAGCATTTTGCACAGCAAGGAGGTGCTACTGATCCCTCATAAAACACCCCAAGTCTTTCAAACTAATGGCATTTGTTTCTTGCCATCTATACGTTGGCTTTTGTCGGCAGGTTATTTCGCTTACGGCCATACCAACCTGAACACGCCCTGATTGGAGATTGAGAGCAGGTGTGCTGAGTCAGTGTCAGTTTGGGTGTGAGAGAGTGAGCTGTGTTTCCACAGTAGCAGAGATTTCAAAGTATATTGTATCTAAATGGTAAGTTTTTTCTTGTATTTTGTCACTTAATTTGAGTTGTGTTTGTTTCCCCCTGGCAGCTTTGTGCTGTTTGGGGGAGATTGACTCATTTAAATTTTATTGTTTGTGTGCCTTGAGGATTTTTTTGCTGGTTTGTTGTTAAAATTTTAAAGGATAAATTTAAGGGCTATGGACAATTTGAATGGTGGACGGCGTCCCAGGCAGGCAAATAATAATGAAAGTGAAACAATTTATGAGCGAAGGCTTACCGTGGAGGTTGATATTGAAGGGGAGGAGAGGACTACCATGATGCAGCTGTTGAAAGCTGTAAAAGCAGAGTGTGGCACTGTACTGACGTGTAGGTTTTTGACACCCAGAAAATATGAATTAACTTTGAATTGTTTGGAGACAAAAACCAAAATAATGGATGGACTGAAGGTGGGGAAAAATCTTGTAATGGCGACGGAGCTTATGAGTGACGAGATGGTGGTGTCGTTTTTAAACCTGCCAGGCTACATACTGGATCAGGAGATCTTTGACAAACTGAGTCAGTGGGGAGTGAGGCCCGTTTCTCCTATAAAGAGACGTATTTGGCCGGGGACAAATATAGGGGATGGGACAAGATACCTGAAGGTGAAATTCACGAATGATGTACAGTCACTGCCATATTCTACCAAATTTGACACTTTGAAAGGTGTGGAGCACTTTAGGGTAATCCACGACAGACAAATGCGAGTGTGTAGGTTATGCATAAAACCGGGCCATGTGCTCAGAGACTGCCCTGATTTCAAGTGCCACAAGTGTAAGAAACAGGGTCATTATGCCCGGGAATGTCCGGAAAGGGAGAAATGTCGCGTGTGTCCTGAGGATGGAGAATGCAGGTGCGGCTTCGCGAAAGGTGGCTGGGCGAGACGTGGAGAGGACGCGACTGGTGGGACAGATGGAGCCACGGAGACGGAGAGAGGAGGGGCGGAGGAGGAGGACGAGAATGGAGAGAAGGAGAATGGAGAGAAGGAGAACGGAGAGAAGGAGAACGGAGAGAAGGAGGACAGCGATACGGGAGAGCCAATGCAGACCACTGAGGGAGGTCGAGAGGAGGAGGCGGAGTTGCTGGACGGGACGGGAAACAGTTGGGAGCTGACGGCGAAGCAGAGGGAGAGGGAGAGTGGAGAGGAGACAGAGTTCAACGTCTTCGAAAGCCTGGAGAGAGCGATTGCTGAGATCTCCACTCCGACAACACCTGGGCAGGGTGAGAGCGATGAGGAGGTGCCGGGAGGTGTGGAGAGGAGAGTAAGCGGCGCGGTGGTGGCAGATGGAGCGAGAGGCGCGGCAGCAGCTGACGGGGCAGCAGAGCGGAGAGGAAGCGGCGTGGTGGTGGCAGACGGTGCGGGTGCGGCGGAGCAGAAGGAGAGCGGTGCGGCGGAAGCGGCGCGGAGAGGCATCGACGCAGAGCTGGCAGGGCTGGAGGAGAGACAGCAGAGGGGTGACGGCGAGCAGCGGACAGAATGGCGGAGTGACGAGGGAAATTCAGACGGGAGTGGAGGAACAGCAGAATGGCAGACTGTTTTACCGGCGGGGCAGAAGAGAAGCGGGAGAGGCGGTCAGGCGGCGGAGATGCGCGGAAGGAGCGTCGGCTGCGAGATCAATGACAGCCTTGATGGCTCTGTATCGGGGGGGCAGAAGGGCATGGAGGGGAAACCTGGTTCGGGAGTGGCTCAGGGACTCGAGGGAAAAGAAAAAAGAGAAAAAAGGGCTGAGCCACGGGCGAACCAGGGGAATACCTCTGATGCACCTGGGGGCAGTGAAGAGAAGAGACCTACAGAGTTGGAGATTGAAGGAGAGAAGCAGGTGATGGAGCTGGCGGCATCATCTGAAATCCCAGACACAGATGATTCACTGTCGGGTGAGTCAAGCTGTGACAGTGAAATGGATATAAGTAGGGAGGCAATAAACCTTTTGAAAAGAAAAACAAAAGACGCACCTAAAGGGGGGAAAAAAGGGAGGAAAGGGAGAAAAAGATGATGATGGTGTATATAATAAACCTCATCACATTTGCTGTCATGTGTTCTACAATTACAGTTACTTCTATTAATATAAATGGGTTAAGAAATGCAAAGAAAATAGAGCAATTTTTTCAAACATACAATACAGATATAATATTACTTCAGGAGACATGGTGGACACCGGATGTGATGGGGGAGGTCAGAAAATGCTGGGAGGGGGAAATATTCTCCAGCAATGGCAATGAAAGGTCTTGTGGGGTGGCGGTGTTAATTAAAAGGGATGCTGTGGCTAATATAAAAGAGGTGTATGTTGATACGGAGGGGAGGGTGGTAATAATTGAATGTGAATATGATGGCATGGTATATAAAATATTCAGCATTTATGCCCCAAATGGTGAGAGAGAGAGGAGGGTTTTCTTTCAAAGACTCAAGGGGAAAATAAATGGTGATTGTATCATTATAGGGGATTTCAATACCATATGTACACGGCTTGATACAACAAGCAAGGTTTTGAAATTTGACACATCACGGAACGAGTTGTTTCAGATCATAGATGAGAAAGATTTAGTGGATATATGGAGGCAGGGTAATGCAGGGAAGATAGGTTTTTCTAGAAAACAGGTAGTTTTAGGTGAGTTAAGGCAGAGTAGGATAGATTTTTGTTTGGTTGTTAGGAATGTGGAAAAATATATCATGGATATAGATTATGTTTTTGGGTTTTTGTCAGACCATGCAGCGATTACTTTTAGAATAGGGTATGAAGTGCAGATGAGGGGGGGAGGGATATGGTGTTTAAACACAGTGATATTAAAGGAAGAGGAGTATAGAAAGAGAGTTTTAGACTTAGTTGATGCAGAGAAGGAAATGTCATTATTTGAGGATAGCATAGGAGAGTGGTGGGTGGGTGTAAAAGGAAGGATAAAAAAGATTAGTATTAGATATAGCAAGATGAGGAATTATAAGTTGAAAAAAGAGGAGTGGAAATTAAAAGAAAGTTTAGAGATAGAGGAGACAAAAATTCAAAAGGATACAGAATATAGTACAGACAGATATGTGGAGTTAGAGGCTAGATGGAAGGAGAGAGAGAGAAGAAAGTGTGCTGGTGCAATAGTAAGGAGTAGGGCTAAGTATTTTTTTGAGGGAGAAAGGTGCACTTCTTTTTTTCTAGGGATGGAAAAAAATAGGCAGAGGAGAACGCATATAAAGGAGCTGGTAAATGGAGAAGGGGAAAAGGTGGAAGACTTAGTGGGGATTTTGGAGACTGTAGAAGAGTATTATAGAAAGTTGTTTAAGAGTGAGGGTGTGGATGAAGGGTGTATGAATGAGGTACTGATGGCAGTAAAACCAGTTTTGGAGGAGGGGAGTAGGGAAATGTGTGATAGTGATATTACAGAGTGTGAGGTGAAAGAGGCAATTGGTGGTCTGCAGGCTAACAAAAGTCCTGGTCTCGATGGGCTGCCGGGAGAGTTTTACAGGACTTTTGTTGGTCTGCTGGCCCCAATCCTACTGAAAGTATATAGAGAGATGGAGAGAAAAGGAGAGTGCACAGAGGACATGACAAAAGGAGTACTTACAATACTATATAAAAATAAAGGTGATAAAAATAATCTAGATAATTTTAGGCCCCTGAGTCTGTTAAATAATGATTATAAAGTATTAACGAAAATTCTGGCCAATAGAGTGAAAAGGGTTGTAGGGGATATTGTGGCACCTACACAGGCTTACAGTATTCCAGGTAGAGATGTCACAGAAACAATACGTTCCATAAAAGATGCATTAAGTCATGTGAAAAAGAATGGTGAAAATGGTGTTTTTTTGACTGTGGACCTGAACAAGGCATTTGATAGAGTGGAGCATGGTTTCCTATCGAAGGTTTTGGAGAAATTTGGTTTTGGGGGGAGGCTTAGAAGGTGGGTGGATTTAATTTATAAGGGGGCAAAGAGTTGTGTTAAGGTAAATGGCTACCTAACAGACTGTTTCCCATTGGAGCGGTCTGTTCGTCAGGGATGTCCTTTTTCGGCCTTGTTGTATGCAATTTCGGCAGAGCCCCTCGCAGCCTATGTTAAAAGCAAAGGAGCAATAAAAGCAATACAGTTACCATATGGCAAGGAAAGTCTAATCCACCAATATGCAGATGACACAACATTCACTGTCAGAGATATACAAAGTGTAAATACAATTATGGAATGTATAAATGTGTATGGTAAAGCCTCAGGGGCAAAGGTCAACCTGGAGAAGAGCGAATTGTTATGTATGGGTAAGATTAATGTAAATGAATGTGTTTTTCCTTTGAAAAAAGCAGAAGAGCACATCAAAGTTCTGGGCATATGGGTGGGACTAGACGAGAAAAGAGAGAGGGATATAACATGGGGTGGGATAGTAAACAAAATAAAACAAATGTTAAATTTCTGGAAACAAAGAAGATTAAGGCTAAAAGGTAAAGTAATAGTTGTTAACAGTTTGTTAATGTCTAAAATGATGTATGCGATGGGTGTCTTAGACATGCCGGAAGCAATAGAAAATCAAATAAATAGGATAGTGGCAGATTTCCTGTGGCAGGGGAAGCCGTCAAAAATTGCATATAAAGTGTTGATTGGTAAGAGTGGAGAGGGAGGCCTTAATTTGTGTGATGTAAAGTTGAGAAAACAAGCAGCAAGAGTAAGAGCAGTTCAGAAGTATTTATATGACCCTATAGAACACGGCTGGAAATGCTTTTTTAAACAAAGTATTGAAGCAGTGGGAAAATGTGGGAATAATGGATTATTTATGGCTTTAAAGCCTTCATTAACAGAGGGTATTCCTGAATTTTACAGGGAAATGTTGCAGGCTTGGGCTGTGTATCTGCCTAATGTGATGTATAAATGTAATACATTGGAGATGGTATTGGATCAGCCAATCTTTTTGAATCCTAAAATTAGGAAAAACGGGACAGAATTATACAACAGGACTTTTTTCAGAGCGGGAA
>NC_140176.1:129767023-129782023 GCF_963971535.1 Notolepis coatsorum
AGCATTTTGCCCAGCAAGGAGGTGCTACTGATCCCTCATAAAACACCCCAAGTCTTTCAAACTAATGGCATTTGTTTCTTGCCATCTATACGTTGGCTTTTGTCGGCAGGTTATTTCGCTTACGGCCATACCAACCTGAACACGCCCGATCTCGTCCGATCTCGGAAGCTAAGCAGGTTCGGGCCTGGTTAGTACTTGGATGGGAGACCGCCTGGGAATACCAGGTGCAGTAAGCATTTTGCACAGCAAGGAGGTGCTACTGATCCCTCATAAAACACCCCAAGTCTTTCAAACTAATGGCATTTGTTTCTTGCCATCTATACGTTGGCTTTTGTCGGCAGGTTATTTCGCTTTACGGCCATACCAACCTGAACACGCCCGATCTCGTCCGATCTCGGAAGCTAAGCAGGTTCGGGCCTGGTTAGTACTTGGATGGGAGACCGCCTGGGAATACCAGGTGCAGTAAGCATTTTGCACAGCAAGGAGGTGCTACTGATCCCTCATAAAACACCCCAAGTCTTTCAAACTAATGGCATTTGTTTCTTGCCATCTATACGTTGGCTTTTGTCGGCAGGTTATTTCGCTTACGGCCATACCAACCTGAACACGCCCGATCTCGTCCGAACTCGGAAGCTAAGCAGGTTCGGGCCTGGTTAGTACTTGGATGGGAGACCGCCTGGGAATACCAGGTGCAGTAAGCATTTTGCACAGCAAGGAGGTGCTACTGATCCCTCATAAAACACCCCAAGTCTTTCAAACTAATGGCATTTGTTTCTTGCCATCTATACGTTGGCTTTTGTCGGCAGGTGATTTCGCTTACGGCCATACCAACCTGAACACGCCCGATCTCGTCCGATCTCGGAAGCTAAGCAGGTTCGGGCCTGGTTAGTACTTGGATGGGAGACCGCCTGGGAATACCAGGTGCAGTAAGCATTTTGCACAGCAAGGAGGTGCTACTGATCCCTCATAAAACACCCCAAGTCTTTCAAACTAATGGCATTTGTTTCTTGCCATCTATACGTTGGCTTTTGTCGGCAGGTTATTTCGCTTACGGCCATACCAACCTGAACACGCCCGATCTCGTCCGATCTCGGAAGCTAAGCAGGTTCGGGCCTGGTTAGTACTTGGATGGGAGACCGCCTGGGAATACCAGGTGCAGTAAGCATTTTGCACAGCAAGGAGGTGCTACTGATCCCTCATAAAACACCCCAAGTCTTTCAAACTAATGGCATTTGTTTCTTGCCATCTATACGTTGGCTTTTGTCGGCAGGTTGTTTCGCTTACGGCCATACCAACCTGAACACGCCCGATCTCGTCCGATCTCGGAAGCTAAGCAGGTTCGGGCCTGGTTAGTACTTGGATGGGAGACCGCCTGGGAATACCAGGTGCAGTAAGCATTTTGCACAGCAAGGAGGTGCTACTGATCCCTCATAAAACACCCCAAGTCTTTCAAACTAATGGCATTTGTTTCTTGCCATCTATACGTTGGCTTTTGTCGGCAGGTTATTTCGCTTACGGCCATACCAACCTGAACACGCCCGATCTCGTCCGATCTCGGAAGCTAAGCAGGTTCGGGCCTGGTTAGTACTTGGATGGGAGACCGCCTGGGAATACCAGGTGCAGTAAGCATTTTGCACAGCAAGGAGGTGCTACTGATCCCTCATAAAACACCCCAAGTCTTTCAAACTAATGGCATTTGTTTCTTGCCATCTATACGTTGGCTTTTGTCGGCAGGTTATTTCGCTTACGGCCATACCAACCTGAACACGCCCGATCTCGTCCGATCTCGGAAGCTAAGCAGGTTCGGGCCTGGTTAGTACTTGGATGGGAGACCGCCTGGGAATACCAGGTGCAGTAAGCATTTTGCACAGCAAGGAGGTGCTACTGATCCCTCATAAAACACCCCAAGTCTTTCAAACTAATGGCATTTGTTTCTTGCCATCTATACGTTGGCTTTTGTCGGCAGGTTATTTCGCTTACGGCCATACCAACCTGAACACGCCCGATCTCGTCCGATCTCGGAAGCTAAGCAGGTTCGGGCCTGGTTAGTACTTGGATGGGAGACCGCCTGGGAATACCAGGTGCAGTAAGCATTTTGCACAGCAAGGAGGTGCTACTGATCCCTCATAAAACACCCCAAGTCTTTCAAACTAATGGCATTTGTTTCTTGCCATCTATACGTTGGCTTTTGTCGGCAGGTTATTTCGCTTACGGCCATACCAACCTGAACACGCCCGATCTCGTCCGATCTCGGAAGCTAAGCAGGTTCGGGCCTGGTTAGTACTTGGATGGGAGACCGCCTGGGAATACCAGGTGCAGTAAGCATTTTGCCCAGCAAGGAGGTGCTACTGATCCCTCATAAAACACCCCAAGTCTTTCAAACTAATGGCATTTGTTTCTTGCCATCTATACGTTGGCTTTTGTCGGCAGGTTATTTCGCTTACGGCCATACCAACCTGAACACGCCCGATCTCGTCCGATCTCGGAAGCTAAGCAGGTTCGGGCCTGGTTAGTACTTGGATGGGAGACCGCCTGGGAATACCAGGTGCAGTAAGCATTTTGCACAGCAAGGAGGTGCTACTGATCCCTCATAAAACACCCCAAGTCTTTCAAACTAATGGCATTTGTTTCTTGCCATCTATACGTTGGCTTTTGTCGGCAGGTTATTTCGCTTTACGGCCATACCAACCTGAACACGCCCGATCTCGTCCGATCTCGGAAGCTAAGCAGGTTCGGGCCTGGTTAGTACTTGGATGGGAGACCGCCTGGGAATACCAGGTGCAGTAAGCATTTTGCACAGCAAGGAGGTGCTACTGATCCCTCATAAAACACCCCAAGTCTTTCAAACTAATGGCATTTGTTTCTTGCCATCTATACGTTGGCTTTTGTCGGCAGGTTATTTCGCTTACGGCCATACCAACCTGAACACGCCCGATCTCGTCCGAACTCGGAAGCTAAGCAGGTTCGGGCCTGGTTAGTACTTGGATGGGAGACCGCCTGGGAATACCAGGTGCAGTAAGCATTTTGCACAGCAAGGAGGTGCTACTGATCCCTCATAAAACACCCCAAGTCTTTCAAACTAATGGCATTTGTTTCTTGCCATCTATACGTTGGCTTTTGTCGGCAGGTGATTTCGCTTACGGCCATACCAACCTGAACACGCCCGATCTCGTCCGATCTCGGAAGCTAAGCAGGTTCGGGCCTGGATAGTACTCGGATGGGAGACCGCCTGGGAATACCAGGTGCAGTAAGCATTTTGCACAGCAAGGAGGTGCTACTGATCCCTCATAAAACACCCCAAGTCTTTCAAACTAATGGCATTTGTTTCTTGCCATCTATACGTTGGCTTTTGTCGGCAGGTTATTTCGCTTACGGCCATACCAACCTGAACACGCCCGATCTCGTCCGATCTCGGAAGCTAAGCAGGTTCGGGCCTGGTTAGTACTTGGATGGGAGACCGCCTGGGAATACCAGGTGCAGTAAGCATTTTGCACAGCAAGGAGGTGCTACTGATCCCTCATAAAACACCCCAAGTCTTTCAAACTAATGGCATTTGTTTCTTGCCATCTATACGTTGGCTTTTGTCGGCAGGTTATTTCGCTTACGGCCATACCAACCTGAACAGGCCCGATCTCGTCCGATCTCGGAAGCTAAGCAGGTTCGGGCCTGGTTAGTACTTGGATGGGAGACCGCCTGGGAATACCAGGTGCAGTAAGCATTTTGCACAGCAAGGAGGTGCTACTGATCCCTCATAAAACACCCCAAGTCTTTCAAACTAATGGCATTTGTTTCTTGCCATCTATACGTTGGCTTTTGTCGGCAGGTTATTTCGCTTACGGCCATACCAACCTGAACACGCCCGATCTCGTCCGATCTCGGAAGCTAAGCAGGTTCGGGCCTGGTTAGTACTTGGATGGGAGACCGCCTGGGAATACCAGGTGCAGTAAGCATTTTGCACAGCAAGGAGGTGCTACTGATCCCTCATAAAACACCCCAAGTCTTTCAAACTAATGGCATTTGTTTCTTGCCATCTATACGTTGGCTTTTGTCGGCAGGTTATTTCGCTTACGGCCATACCAACCTGAACACGCCCGATCTCGTCCGATCTCGGAAGCTAAGCAGGTTCGGGCCTGGTTAGTACTTGGATGGGAGACCGCCTGGGAATACCAGGTGCAGTAAGCATTTTGCACAGCAAGGAGGTGCTACTGATCCCTCATAAAACACCCCAAGTCTTTCAAACTAATGGCATTTGTTTCTTGCCATCTATACGTTGGCTTTTGTCGGCAGGTTATTTCGCTTACGGCCATACCAACCTGAACACGCCCGATCTCGTCCGATCTCGGAAGCTAAGCAGGTTCGGGCCTGGTTAGTACTTGGATGGGAGACCGCCTGGGAATACCAGGTGCAGTAAGCATTTTGCACAGCAAGGAGGTGCTACTGATCCCTCATAAAACACCCCAAGTCTTTCAAACTAATGGCATTTGTTTCTTGCCATCT
The DNA here is from genome assembly GCF_963971535.1 of Notolepis coatsorum. Classification (NCBI taxonomy): domain Eukaryota; kingdom Metazoa; phylum Chordata; class Actinopteri; order Aulopiformes; family Paralepididae; genus Notolepis; species Notolepis coatsorum. Next base: position 129,771,521 of record NC_140176.1, read on the forward strand.
ATACGTTGGCTTTTGTCGGCAGGTTATTTCGCTTACGGCCATACCAACCTGAACACGCCCGATCTCGTCCGATCTCGGAAGCTAAGCAGGTTCGGGCCTGGTTAGTACTTGGATGGGAGACCGCCTGGGAATACCAGGTGCAGTAAGCATTTTGCCCAGCAAGGAGGTGCTACTGATCCCTCATAAAACACCCCAAGTCTTTCAAACTAATGGCATTTGTTTCTTGCCATCTATACGTTGGCTTTTGTCGGCAGGTTATTTCGCTTACGGCCATACCAACCTGAACACGCCCGATCTCGTCCGATCTCGGAAGCTAAGCAGGTTCGGGCCTGGTTAGTACTTGGATGGGAGACCGCCTGGGAATACCAGGTGCAGTAAGCATTTTGCACAGCAAGGAGGTGCTACTGATCCCTCATAAAACACCCCAAGTCTTTCAAACTAATGGCATTTGTTTCTTGCCATCTATACGTTGGCTTTTGTCGGCAGGTTATTTCGCTTACGGCCATACCAACCTGAACACGCCCGATCTCGTCCGATCTCGGAAGCTAAGCAGGTTCGGGCCTGGTTAGTACTTGGATGCGAGACCGCCTGGGAATACCAGGTGCAGTAAGCATTTTGCACAGCAAGGAGGTGCTACTGATCCCTCATAAAACACCCCAAGTCTTTCAAACTAATGGCATTTGTTTCTTGCCATCTATACGTTGGCTTTTGTCGGCAGGTTATTTCGCTTACGGCCATACCAACCTGAACACGCCCGATCTCGTCCGAACTCGGAAGCTAAGCAGGTTCGGGCCTGGTTAGTACTTGGATGGGAGACCGCCTGGGAATACCAGGTGCAGTAAGCATTTTGCACAGCAAGGAGGTGCTACTGATCCCTCATAAAACACCCCAAGTCTTTCAAACTAATGGCATTTGTTTCTTGCCATCTATACGTTGGCTTTTGTCGGCAGGTGATTTCGCTTACGGCCATACCAACCTGAACACGCCCGATCTCGTCCGATCTCGGAAGCTAAGCAGGTTCGGGCCTGGTTAGTACTTGGATGGGAGACCGCCTGGGAATACCAGGTGCAGTAAGCATTTTGCACAGCAAGGAGGTGCTACTGATCCCTCATAAAACACCCCAAGTCTTTCAAACTAATGGCATTTGTTTCTTGCCATCTATACGTTGGCTTTTGTCGGCAGGTTATTTCGCTTACGGCCATACCAACCTGAACACGCCCGATCTCGTCCGATCTCGGAAGCTAAGCAGGTTCGGGCCTGGTTAGTACTTGGATGGGAGACCGCCTGGGAATACCAGGTGCAGTAAGCATTTTGCACAGCAAGGAGGTGCTACTGATCCCTCATAAAACACCCCAAGTCTTTCAAACTAATGGCATTTGTTTCTTGCCATCTATACGTTGGCTTTTGTCGGCAGGTTATTTCGCTTACGGCCATACCAACCTGAACACGCCCGATCTCGTCCGATCTCGGAAGCTAAGCAGGTTCGGGCCTGGTTAGTACTTGGATGGGAGACCGCCTGGGAATACCAGGTGCAGTAAGCATTTTGCACAGCAAGGAGGTGCTACTGATCCCTCATAAAACACCCCAAGTCTTTCAAACTAATGGCATTTGTTTCTTGCCATCTATACGTTGGCTTTTGTCGGCAGGTTATTTCGCTTACGGCCATACCAACCTGAACACGCCCGATCTCGTCCGATCTCGGAAGCTAAGCAGGTTCGGGCCTGGTTAGTACTTGGATGGGAGACCGCCTGGGAATACCAGGTGCAGTAAGCATTTTGCACAGCAAGGAGGTGCTACTGATCCCTCATAAAACACCCCAAGTCTTTCAAACTAATGGCATTTGTTTCTTGCCATCTATACGTTGGCTTTTGTCGGCAGGTTATTTTGCTTACGGCCATACCAACCTGAACACGCCCGATCTCGTCCGATCTCGGAAGCTAAGCAGGTTCGGGCCTGGTTAGTACTTGGATGGGAGACCGCCTGGGAATACCAGGTGCAGTAAGCATTTTGCACAGCAAGGAGGTGCTACTGATCCCTCATAAAACACCCCAAGTCTTTCAAACTAATGGCATTTGTTTCTTGCCATCTATACGTTGGCTTTTGTCGGCAGGTTATTTCGCTTACGGCCATACCAACCTGAACACGCCCGATCTCGTCCGATCTCGGAAGCTAAGCAGGTTCGGGCCTGGTTAGTACTTGGATGGGAGACCGCCTGGGAATACCAGGTGCAGTAAGCATTTTGCACAGCAAGGAGGTGCTACTGATCCCTCATAAAACACCCCAAGTCTTTCAAACTAATGGCATTTGTTTCTTGCCATCTATACGTTGGCTTTTGTCGGCAGGTTATTTCGCTTACGGCCATACCAACCTGAACACGCCCGATCTCGTCCGATCTCGGAAGCTAAGCAGGTTCGGGCCTGCTTAGTACTTGGATGGGAGACCGCCTGGGAATACCAGGTGCAGTAAGCATTTTGCCCAGCAAGGAGGTGCTACTGATCCCTCATAAAACACCCCAAGTCTTTCAAACTAATGGCATTTGTTTCTTGCCATCTATACGTTGGCTTTTGTCGGCAGGTTATTTCGCTTACGGCCATACCAACCTGAACACGCCCGATCTCGTCCGATCTCGGAAGCTAAGCAGGTTCGGGCCTGGTTAGTACTTGGATGCGAGACCGCCTGGGAATACCAGGTGCAGTAAGCATTTTGCACAGCAAGGAGGTGCTACTGATCCCTCATAAAACACCCCAAGTCTTTCAAACTAATGGCATTTGTTTCTTGCCATCTATACGTTGGCTTTTGTCGGCAGGTTATTTCGCTTACGGCCATACCAACCTGAACACGCCCGATCTCGTCCGATCTCGGAAGCTAAGCAGGTTCGGGCCTGGTTAGTACTTGGATGGGAGACCGCCTGGGAATACCAGGTGCAGTAAGCATTTTGCACAGCAAGGAGGAGCTACTTATCCCTCATAAAACACCCCAAGTCTTTCAAACTAATGGCATTTGTTTCTTGCCATCTATACGTTGGCTTTTGTCGGCAGGTTAATTCGCTTACGGCCATACCAACCTGAACGCCCGATCTCGTCCGATCTCGGAAGCTAAGCAGGTTCGGGCCTGGTTAGTACTTGGATGGGAGACCGCCTGGGAATACCAGGTGCAGTAATCCTTTTGCACAGCAAGGAGGTGCTACTGATCCCTCATAAAACACCCCAAGTCTTTCAAACTAATGGCATTTGTTTCTTGCCATCTATACGTTGGCTTTTGTCGGCAGGTTATTTCGCTTACGGCCATACCAACCTGAACACGCCCGATCTCGTCCGATCTCGGAAGCTAAGCAGGTTCGGGCCTGCTTAGTACTTGGATGGGAGACCGCCTGGGAATACCAGGTGCAGTAAGCATTTTGCCCAGCAAGGAGGTGCTACTGATCCCTCATAAAACACCCCAAGTCTTTCAAACTAATGGCATTTGTTTCTTGCCATCTATACGTTGGCTTTTGTCGGCAGGTTATTTCGCTTACGGCCATACCAACCTGAACACGCCCGATCTCGTCCGATCTCGGAAGCTAAGCAGGTTCGGGCCTGGTTAGTACTTGGATGGGAGACCGCCTGGGAATACCAGGTGCAGTAAGCATTTTGCACAGCAAGGAGGTGCTACTGATCCCTCATAAAACACCCCAAGTCTTTCAAACTAATGGCATTTGTTTCTTGCCATCTATACGTTGGCTTTTGTCGGCAGGTTATTTCGTTTACGGCCATACCAACCTGAACACGCCCGATCTCGTCCGATCTCGGAAGCTAAGCAAGTTCGGGCCTGGTTAGTACTTGGATGGGAGACCGCCTGGGAATACCAGGTGCAGTAAGCATTTTGCACAGCAAGGAGGAGCTACTTATCCCTCATAAAACACCCCAAGTCTTTCAAACTAATGGCATTTGTTTCTTGCCATCTATACGTTGGCTTTTGTCGGCAGGTTAATTCGCTTACGGCCATACCAACCTGAACGCCCGATCTCGTCCGATCTCGGAAGCTAAGCAGGTTCGGGCCTGGTTAGTACTTGGATGGGAGACCGCCTGGGAATACCAGGTGCAGTAAGCATTTTGCACAGCAAGGAGGTGCTACTGATCCCTCATAAAACACCCCAAGTCTTTCAAACTAATGGCATTTGTTTCTTGCCATCTATACGTTGGCTTTTGTCGGCAGGTTATTTCGCTTACGGCCATACCAACCTGAACACGCCCGATCTCGTCCGATCTCGGAAGCTAAGCAGGTTCGGGCCTGGTTAGTACTTGGATGGGAGACCGCCTGGGAATACCAGGTGCAGTAAGCATTTTGCACAGCAAGGAGGTGCTACTGATCCCTCATAAAACACCCCAAGTCTTTCAAACTAATGGCATTTGTTTCTTGCCATCTATACGTTGGCTTTTGTCGGCAGGTTATTTCGCTTACGGCCATACCAACCTGAACACGCCCGATCTCGTCCGATCTCGGAAGCTAAGCAGGTTCGGGCCTGGTTAGTACTTGGATGGGAGACCGCCTGGGAATACCAGGTGCAGTAAGCATTTTGCACAGCAAGGAGGTGCTACTGATCCCTCATAAAACACCCCAAGTCTTTCAAACTAATGGCATTTGTTTCTTGCCATCTATACGTTGGCTTTTGTCAGCAGGTTATTTCGCTTACGGCCATACCAACCTGAACACGCCCGATCTCGTCCGATCACGGAAGCTAAGCAGGTTCGGGCCTGGTTAGTACTTGGATGGGAGACCGCCTGGGAATACCAGGTGCAGTAAGCATTTTGCACAGCAAGGAGGTGCTACTGATCCCTCATAAAACACCCCAAGTCTTTCAAACTAATGGCATTTGTTTCTTGCCATCTATACGTTGGCTTTTGTCGGCAGGTTATTTCGCTTACGGCCATACCAACCTGAACACGCCCGATCTCGTCCGATCTCGGAAGCTAAGCAGGTTCGGGCCTGGTTAGTACTTGGATGGGATACCGCCTGGGAATACCAGGTGCAGTAAGCATTTTGCACAGCAAGGAGGTGCTACTTATCCCTCATAAAACACCCCAAGTCTTTCAAACTAATGGCATTTGTTTCTTGCCATCTATACGTTGGCTTTTGTCGGCAGGTTATTTCGCTTACGGCCATACCAACCTGAACACGCCCGATCTCGTCAGATCTCGGAAGCTAAGCAGGTTCGGGCCTGGTTAGTACTTGGATGGGAGACCGCCTGGGAATACCAGGTGCAGTAAGCATTTTGCACAGCAAGGAGGTGCTACTTATCCCTCATAAAACACCCCAAGTCTTTCAAACTAATGGCATTTGTTTCTTGCCATCTATACGTTGGCTTTTGTCGGCAGGTTATTTCGCTTACGGCCATACCAACCTGAACACGCCCGATCTCGTCCGATCTCGGAAGCTAAGCAGGTTCGGGCCTGGTTAGTACTTGGATGGGAGACCGCCTGGGAATACCAGGTGCAGTAAGCATTTTGCACAGCAAGGAGGTGCTACTGATCCCTCATAAAACACCCCAAGTCTTTCAAACTAATGGCATTTGTTTCTTGCCATCTATACGTTGGCTTTTGTCGGCAGGTTAATTCGCTTACGGCCATACCAACCTGAACGCCCGATCTCGTCCGATCTCGGAAGCTAAGCAGGTTCGGGCCTGGTTAGTACTTGGATGGGAGACCGCCTGGGAATACCAGGTGCAGTAAGCATTTTGCGCAGCAAGGAGGTGCTACTGATCCCTCATAACACACCCCAAGTCTTTCAAACTAATGGCATTTGTTTCTTGCCATCTATACGTTGGCTTTTGTCGGCAGGTTATTTCGCTTACGGCCATACCAACCTGAACACGCCCGATCTCGTCCGATCTCGGAAGCTAAGCAGGTTCGGGCCTGGTTAGTACTTGGATGGGAGACCGCCTGGGAATACCAGGTGCAGTAAGCATTTTGCACAGCAAGGAGGTGCTACTGATCCCTCATAAAACACCCCAAGTCTTTCAAACTAATGGCATTTGTTTCTTGCCATCTATACGTTGGCTTTTGTCGGCAGGTTATTTCGCTTACGGCCATACCAACCTGAACACGCCCGATCTCGTCCGATCTCGGAAGCTAAGCAGGTTCGGGCCTGGTTAGTACTTGGATGGGAGACCGCCTGGGAATACCAGGTGCAGTAAGCATTTTGCACAGCAAGGAGGTGCTACTGATCCCTCATAAAACACCCCAAGTCTTTCAAACTAATGGCATTTGTTTCTTGCCATCTATACGTTGGCTTTTGTCGGCAGGTTATTTCGCTTACGGCCATACCAACCTGAACACGCCCGATCTCGTCCGATCTCGGAAGCTAAGCAGGTTCGGGCCTGGTTAGTACTTGGATGGGAGACCGCCTGGGAATACCAGGTGCAGTAAGCATTTTGCCCAGCAAGGAGGTGCTACTGATCCCTCATAAAACACCCCAAGTCTTTCAAACTAATGGCATTTGTTTCTTGCCATCTATACGTTGGCTTTTGTCGGCAGGTTATTTCGCTTACGGCCATACCAACCTGAACACGCCCGATCTCGTCCGATCTCGGAAGCTAAGCAGGTTCGGGCCTGGTTAGTACTTGGATGGGAGACCGCCTGGGAATACCAGGTGCAGTAAGCATTTTGCACAGCAAGGAGGTGCTACTGATCCCTCATAAAACACCCCAAGTCTTTCAAACTAATGGCATTTGTTTCTTGCCATCTATACGTTGGCTTTTGTCGGCAGGTTATTTCGCTTACGGCCATACCAACCTGAACACGCCCGATCTCGTCCGATCTCGGAAGCTAAGCAAGTTCGGGCCTGGTTAGTACTTGGATGGGAGACCGCCTGGGAATACCAGGTGCAGTAAGCATTTTGCACAGCAAGGAGGTGCTACTTATCCCTCATAAAACACCCCAAGTCTTTCAAACTAATGGCATTTGTTTCTTGCCATCTATACGTTGGCTTTTGTCGGCAGGTTAATTCGCTTACGGCCATACCAACCTGAACGCCCGATCTCGTCCGATCTCGGAAGCTAAGCAGGTTCGGGCCTGGTTAGTACTTGGATGGGAGACCGCCTGGGAATACCAGGTGCAGTAAGCATTTTGCACAGCAAGGAGGTGCTACTGATCCCTCATAAAACACCCCAAGTCTTTCAAACGAATGGCATTTGTTTCTTGCCATCTATACGTTGGCTTTTGTCGGCAGGTTATTTCGCTTACGGCCATACCAACCTGAACACGCCCGATCTCGTCCGATCTCGGAAGCTAAGCAGGTTCGGGCCTGTTTAGTACTTGGATGGGAGACCGCCTGGGAATACCAGGTGCAGTAAGCATTTTGCACAGCAAGGAGGTGCTACTGATCCCTCATAAAACACCCCAAGTCTTTCAAACTAATGGCATTTGTTTCTTGCCATCTATACGTTGGCTTTTGTCGGCAGGTTATTTCGCTTACGGCCATACCAACCTGAACACGCCCGATCTCGTCCGATCTCGGAAGCTAAGCAGGTTCGGGCCTGGTTAGTACTTGGATGGGAGACCGCCTGGGAATACCAGGTGCAGTAAGCATTTTGCACAGCAAGGAGGTGCTACTGATCCCTCATAAAACACCCCAAGTCTTTCAAACTAATGGCATTTGTTTCTTGCCATCTATACGTTGGCTTTTGTCAGTAGGTTATTTCGCTTAAGGCCATACCAACCTGAACACGCCCGATCTCGTCCGATCACGGAAGCTAAGCAGGTTCGGGCCTGGTTAGTACTTGGATGGGAGACCGCCTGGGAATACCAGGTGCAGTAAGCATTTTGCACAGCAAGGAGGTGCTACTGATCCCTCATAAAACACCCCAAGTCTTTCAAACTAATGGCATTTGTTTCTTGCCATCTATACGTTGGCTTTTGTCGGCAGGTTATTTCGCTTACGGCCATACCAACCTGAACACGCCCGATCTCGTCCGATCTCGGAAGCTAAGCAGGTTCGGGCCTGGTTAGTACTTGGATGGGAGACCGCCTGGGAATACCAGGTGCAGTAAGCATTTTGCACAGCAAGGAGGTGCTACTTATCCCTCATAAAACACCCCAAGTCTTTCAAACTAATGGCATTTGTTTCTTGCCATCTATACGTTGGCTTTTGTCGGCAGGTTATTTCGCTTACGGCCATACCAACCTGAACACGCCCGATCTCGTCAGATCTCGGAAGCTAAGCAGGTTCGGGCCTGGTTAGTACTTGGATGGGAGACCGCCTGGGAATACCAGGTGCAGTAAGCATTTTGCACAGCAAGGAGGTGCTACTTATCCCTCATAAAACACCCCAAGTCTTTCAAACTAATGGCATTTGTTTCTTGCCATCTATACGTTGGCTTTTGTCGGCAGGTTATTTCGCTTACGGCCATACCAACCTGAACACGCCCGATCTCGTCCGATCTCGGAAGCTAAGCAGGTTCGGGCCTGGTTAGTACTTGGATGGGAGACCGCCTGGGAATACCAGGTGCAGTAAGCATTTTGCACAGCAAGGAGGTGCTACTGATCCCTCATAAAACACCCCAAGTCTTTCAAACTAATGGCATTTGTTTCTTGCCATCTATACGTTGGCTTTTGTCGGCAGGTTATTTCGCTTACGGCCATACCAACCTGAACACGCCCGATCTCGTCCGATCTCGGAAGCTAAGCAGGTTCGGGCCTGGTTAGTACTTGGATGGGAGACCGCCTGGGAATACCAGGTGCAGTAAGCATTTTGCACAGCAAGGAGGTGCTACTTATCCCTCATAAAACACCCCAAGTCTTTCAAACTAATGGCATTTGTTTCTTGCCATCTATACGTTGGCTTTTGTCGGCAGGTTAATTCGCTTACGGCCATACCAACCTGAACGCCCGATCTCGTCCGATCTCGGAAGCTAAGCAGGTTCGGGCCTGGTTAGTACTTGGATGGGAGACCGCCTGGGAATACCAGGTGCAGTAAGCATTTTGCGCAGCAAGGAGGTGCTACTGATCCCTCATAACACACCCCAAGTCTTTCAAACTAATGGCATTTGTTTCTTGCCATCTATACGTTGGCTTTTGTCGGCAGGTTATTTCGCTTACGGCCATACCAACCTGAACACGCCCGATCTCGTCCGATCTCGGAAGCTAAGCAGGTTCGGGCCTGGTTAGTACTTGGATGGGAGACCGCCTGGGAATACCAGGTGCAGTAAGCATTTTGCACAGCAAGGAGGTGCTACTGATCCCTCATAAAACACCCCAAGTCTTTCAAACTAATGGCATTTGTTTCTTGCCATCTATACGTTGGCTTTTGTCGGCAGGTTATTTCGCTTACGGCCATACCAACCTGAACACGCCCGATCTCGTCCGATCTCGGAAGCTAAGCAGGTTCGGGCCTGGTTAGTACTTGGATGGGAGACCGCCTGGGAATACCAGGTGCAGTAAGCATTTTGCACAGCAAGGAGGTGCTACTGATCCCTCATAAAACACCCCAAGTCTTTCAAACTAATGGCATTTGTTTCTTGCCATCTATACGTTGGCTTTTGTCGGCAGGTTATTTCGCTTACGGCCATACCAACCTGAACACGCCCGATCTCGTCCGATCTCGGAAGCTAAGCAGGTTCGGGCCTGGTTAGTACTTGGATGGGAGACCGCCTGGGAATACCAGGTGCAGTAAGCATTTTGCCCAGCAAGGAGGTGCTACTGATCCCTCATAAAACACCCCAAGTCTTTCAAACTAATGGCATTTGTTTCTTGCCATCTATACGTTGGCTTTTGTCGGCAGGTTATTTCGCTTACGGCCATACCAACCTGAACACGCCCGATCTCGTCCGATCTCGGAAGCTAAGCAGGTTCGGGCCTGGTTAGTACTTGGATGGGAGACCGCCTGGGAATACCAGGTGCAGTAAGCATTTTGCACAGCAAGGAGGTGCTACTGATCCCTCATAAAACACCCCAAGTCTTTCAAACTAATGGCATTTGTTTCTTGCCATCTATACGTTGGCTTTTGTCGGCAGGTTATTTCGCTTACGGCCATACCAACCTGAACACGCCCGATCTCGTCCGATCTCGGAAGCTAAGCAAGTTCGGGCCTGGTTAGTACTTGGATGGGAGACCGCCTGGGAATACCAGGTGCAGTAAGCATTTTGCACAGCAAGGAGGTGCTACTTATCCCTCATAAAACACCCCAAGTCTTTCAAACTAATGGCATTTGTTTCTTGCCATCTATACGTTGGCTTTTGTCGGCAGGTTAATTCGCTTACGGCCATACCAACCTGAACGCCCGATCTCGTCCGATCTCGGAAGCTAAGCAGGTTCGGGCCTGGTTAGTACTTGGATGGGAGACCGCCTGGGAATACCAGGTGCAGTAAGCATTTTGCACAGCAAGGAGGTGCTACTGATCCCTCATAAAACACCCCAAGTCTTTCAAACGAATGGCATTTGTTTCTTGCCATCTATACGTTGGCTTTTGTCGGCAGGTTATTTCGCTTACGGCCATACCAACCTGAACACGCCCGATCTCGTCCGATCT
>NC_140176.1:129787023-129807023 GCF_963971535.1 Notolepis coatsorum
TTTGTTTCTTGCCATCTATACGTTGGCTTTTGTCGGCAGGTTATTTCGCTTACGGCCATACCAACCTGAACACGCCCGATCTCGTCCGATCTCGGAAGCTAAGCAGGTTCGGGCCTGGTTAGTACTTGGATGGGAGACCGCCTGGGAATACCAGGTGCAGTAAGCATTTTGCCCAGCAAGGAGGTGCTACTGATCCCTCATAAAACACCCCAAGTCTTTCAAACTAATGGCATTTGTTTCTTGCCATCTATACGTTGGCTTTTGTCGGCAGGTTATTTCGCTTACGGCCATACCAACCTGAACACGCCCGATCTCGTCCGATCTCGGAAGCTAAGCAGGTTCGGGCCTGGTTAGTACTTGGATGGGAGACCGCCTGGGAATACCAGGTGCAGTAAGCATTTTGCACAGCAAGGAGGTGCTACTGATCCCTCATAAAACACCCCAAGTCTTTCAAACTAATGGCATTTGTTTCTTGCCATCTATACGTTGGCTTTTGTCGGCAGGTTATTTCGCTTACGGCCATACCAACCTGAACACGCCCGATCTCGTCCGATCTCGGAAGCTAAGCAGGTTCGGGCCTGGTTAGTACTTGGATGGGAGACCGCCTGGGAATACCAGGTGCAGTAAGCATTTTGCACAGCAAGGAGGTGCTACTGATCCCTCATAAAACACCCCAAGTCTTTCAAACTAATGGCATTTGTTTCTTGCCATCTATACGTTGGCTTTTGTCAGCAGGTTATTTCGCTTACGGCCATACCAACCTGAACACGCCCGATCTCGTCCGATCTCGGAAGCTAAGCAGGTTCGGCCCTGGTTAGTACTTGGATGGGAGACCGCCTGGGAATACCAGGTGCAGTAAGCATTTTGCACAGCAAGGAGGTGCTACTGATCCCTCATAAAACACCCCAAGTCTTTCAAACTAATGGCATTTGTTTCTTGCCATCTATACGTTGGCTTTTGTCGGCAGGTTATTTCGCTTACGGCCATACCAACCTGAACACGCCCGATCTCGTCCGATCTCGGAAGCTAAGCAGGTTCGGGCCTGGTTAGTACTTGGATGGGAGACCGCCTGGGAATACCAGGTGCAGTAAGCATTTTGCACAGCAAGGAGGTGCTACTGATCCCTCATAAAACACCCCAAGTCTTTCAAACTAATGGCATTTGTTTCTTGCCATCTATACGTTGGCTTTTGTCGGCAGGTTATTTCGCTTACGGCCATACCAACCTGAACACGCCCGATCTCGTCCGAACTCGGAAGCTAAGCAGGTTCGGGCCTGGTTAGTACTTGGATGGGAGACCGCCTGGGAATACCAGGTGCAGTAAGCATTTTGCACAGCAAGGAGGTGCTACTGATCCCTCATAAAACACCCCAAGTCTTTCAAACTAATGGCATTTGTTTCTTGCCATCTATACGTTGGCTTTTGTCGGCAGGTGATTTCGCTTACGGCCATACCAACCTGAACACACCCGATCTCGTCCGATCTCGGAAGCTAAGCAGGTTCGGGCCTGGTTAGTACTTGGATGGGAGACCGCCTGGGAATACCAGGTGCAGTAAGCATTTTGCACAGCAAGGAGGTGCTACTGATCCCTCATAAAACACCCCAAGTCTTTCAAACTAATGGCATTTGTTTCTTGCCATCTATACGTTGGCTTTTGTCGGCAGGTTATTTCGCTTACGGCCATACCAACCTGAACACGCCCGATCTCGGAAGCTAAGCAGGTTCGGGCCTGGTTAGTACTTGGATGGGAGACCGCCTGGGAATACCAGGTGCAGTAAGCATTTTGCACAGCAAGGAGGTGCTACTGATCCCTCATAAAACACCCCAAGTCTTTCAAACTAATGGCATTTGTTTCTTGCCATCTATACGTTGGCTTTTGTCGGCAGGTTATTTCGCTTACGGCCATACCAACCTGAACACGCCCGATCTCGTCCGATCTCGGAAGCTAAGCAGGTTCGGGCCTGGTTAGTACTTGGATGGGAGACCGCCTGGGAATACCAGGTGCAGTAAGCATTTTGCCCAGCAAGGAGGTGCTACTGATCCCTCATAAAACACCCCAAGTCTTTCAAACTAATGGCATTTGTTTCTTGCCATCTATACGTTGGCTTTTGTCGGCAGGTTATTTCGCTTACGGCCATACCAACCTGAACACGCCCGATCTCGTCCGATCTCGGAAGCTAAGCAGGTTCGGGCCTGGTTAGTACTTGGATGGGAGACCGCCTGGGAATACCAGGTGCAGTAAGCATTTTGCACAGCAAGGAGGTGCTACTGATCCCTCATAAAACACCCCAAGTCTTTCAAACTAATGGCATTTGTTTCTTGCCATCTATACGTTGGCTTTTGTCGGCAGGTTATTTCGCTTACGGCCATACCAACCTGAACACGCCCGATCTCGTCCGATCTCGGAAGCTAAGCAGGTTCGGGCCTGGTTAGTACTTGGATGGGAGACCGCCTGGGAATACCAGGTGCAGTAAGCATTTTGCACAGCAAGGAGGTGCTACTGATCCCTCATAAAACACCCCAAGTCTTTCAAACTAATGGCATTTGTTTCTTGCCATCTATACGTTGGCTTTTGTCGGCAGGTTATTTCGCTTACGGCCATACCAACCTGAACACGCCCGATCTCGTCCGAACTCGGAAGCTAAGCAGGTTCGGGCCTGGTTAGTACTTGGATGGGAGACCGCCTGGGAATACCAGGTGCAGTAAGCATTTTGCACAGCAAGGAGGTGCTACTGATCCCTCATAAAACACCCCAAGTCTTTCAAACTAATGGCATTTGTTTCTTGCCATCTATACGTTGGCTTTTGTCGGCAGGTGTTTTCCCTTACGGCCATACCAACCTGAACACGCCCGATCTCGTCCGATCTCGGAAGCTAAGCAGGTTCGGGCCTGGTTAGTACTTGGATGGGAGACCGCCTGGGAATACCAGGTGCAGTAAGCATTTTGCACAGCAAGGAGGTGCTACTGATCCCTCATAAAACACCCCAAGTCTTTCAAACTAATGGCATTTGTTTCTTGCCATCTATACGTTGGCTTTTGTCGGCAGGTTATTTCGCTTACGGCCATACCAACCTGAACACGCCCGATCTCGTCCGATCTCGGAAGCTAAGCAGGTTCGGGCCTGGTTAGTACTTGGATGGGAGACCGCCTGGGAATACCAGGTGCAGTAAGCATTTTGCACAGCAAGGAGGTGCTACTGATCCCTCATAAAACACCCCAAGTCTTTCAAACTAATGGCATTTGTTTCTTGCCATCTATACGTTGGCTTTTGTCGGCAGGTTATTTCGCTTACGGCCATACCAACCTGAACACGCCCGATCTCGTCCGATCTCGGAAGCTAAGCAGGTTCGGGCCTGGTTAGTACTTGGATGGGAGACCGCCTGGGAATACCAGGTGCAGTAAGCATTTTGCACAGCAAGGAGGTGCTACTGATCCCTCATAAAACACCCCAAGTCTTTCAAACTAATGGCATTTGTTTCTTGCCATCTATACGTTGGCTTTTGTCGGCAGGTTATTTCGCTTACGGCCATACCAACCTGAACACGCCCGATCTCGTCCGATCTCGGAAGCTAAGCAGGTTCGGGCCTGGTTAGTACTTGGATGGGAGACCGCCTGGGAATACCAGGTGCAGTAAGCATTTTGCACAGCAAGGAGGTGCTACTGATCCCTCATAAAACACCCCAAGTCTTTCAAACTAATGGCATTTGTTTCTTGCCATCTATACGTTGGCTTTTGTCGGCAGGTTATTTCGCTTACGTCCATACCAACCTGAACACGCCCGATCTCGTCCGATCTCGGAAGCTAAGCAGGTTCGGGCCTGGTTAGTACTTGGATGGGAGACCGCCTGGGAATACCAGGTGCAGTAAGCATTTTGCACAGCAAGGAGGTGCTACTGATCCCTCATAAAACACCCCAAGTCTTTCAAACTAATGGCATTTGTTTCTTGCCATCTATACGTTGGCTTTTGTCGGCAGGTTATTTCGCTTACGGCCATACCAACCTGAACACGCCCGATCTCGGAAGCTAAGCAGGTTCGGGCCTGGTTAGTACTTGGATGGGAGACCGCCTGGGAATACCAGGTGCAGTAAGCATTTTGCACAGCAAGGAGGTGCTACTGATCCCTCATAAAACACCCCAAGTCTTTCAAACTAATGGCATTTGTTTCTTGCCATCTATACGTTGGCTTTTGTCGGCAGGTTATTTCGCTTACGGCCATACCAACCTGAACACGCCCGATCTCGTCCGATCTCGGAAGCTAAGCAGGTTCGGGCCTGGTTAGTACTTGGATGGGAGACCGCCTGGGAATACCAGGTGCAGTAAGCATTTTGCCCAGCAAGGAGGTGCTACTGATCCCTCATAAAACACCCCAAGTCTTTCAAACTAATGGCATTTGTTTCTTGCCATCTATACGTTGGCTTTTGTCGGCAGGTTATTTCGCTTACGGCCATACCAACCTGAACACGCCCGATCTCGTCCGATCTCGGAAGCTAAGCAGGTTCGGGCCTGGTTAGTACTTGGATGGGAGACCGCCTGGGAATACCAGGTGCAGTAAGCATTTTGCACAGCAAGGAGGTGCTACTGATCCCTCATAAAACACCCCAAGTCTTTCAAACTAATGGCATTTGTTTCTTGCCATCTATACGTTGGCTTTTGTCGGCAGGTTATTTCGCTTACGGCCATACCAACCTGAACACGCCCGATCTCGTCCGAACTCGGAAGCTAAGCAGGTTCGGGCCTGGTTAGTACTTGGATGGGAGACCGCCTGGGAATACCAGGTGCAGTAAGCATTTTGCACAGCAAGGAGGTGCTACTGATCCCTCATAAAACACCCCAAGTCTTTCAAACTAATGGCATTTGTTTCTTGCCATCTATACGTTGGCTTTTGTCGGCAGGTGATTTCGCTTACGGCCATACCAACCTGAACACGCCCGATCTCGTCCGATCTCGGAAGCTAAGCAGGTTCGGGCCTGGTTAGTACATGGATGGGAGACCGCCTGGGAATACCAGGTGCAGTAAGCATTTTGCACAGCAAGGAGGTGCTACTGATCCCTCATAAAACACCCCAAGTCTTTCAAACTAATGGCATTTGTTTCTTGCCATCTATACGTTGGCTTTTGTCGGCAGGTTATTTCGCTTACGGCCATACCAACCTGAACACGCCCGATCTCGTCCGATCTCGGAAGCTAAGCAGGTTCGGGCCTGGTTAGTACTTGGATGGGAGACCGCCTGGGAATACCAGGTGCAGTAAGCATTTTGCACAGCAAGGAGGTGCTACTGATCCCTCATAAAACACCCCAAGTCTTTCAAACTAATGGCATTTGTTTCTTGCCATCTATACGTTGGCTTTTGTCGGCAGGTTATTTCGCTTACGGCCATACCAACCTGAACACGCCCGATCTCGTCCGATCTCGGAAGCTAAGCAGGTTCGGGCCTGGTTAGTACTTGGATGGGAGACCGCCTGGGAATACCAGGTGCAGTAAGCATTTTGCACAGCAAGGAGGTGCTACTGATCCCTCATAAAACACCCCAAGTCTTTCAAACTAATGGCATTTGTTTCTTGCCATCTATACGTTGGCTTTTGTCGGCAGGTTATTTCGCTTACGGCCATACCAACCTGAACACGCCCGATCTCGTCCGATCTCGGAAGCTAAGCAGGTTCGGGCCTGGTTAGTACTTGGATGGGAGACCGCCTGGGAATACCAGGTGCAGTAAGCATTTTGCCCAGCAAGGAGGTGCTACTGATCCCTCATAAAACACCCCAAGTCTTTCAAACTAATGGCATTTGTTTCTTGCCATCTATACGTTGGCTTTTGTCGGCAGGTTATTTCGCTTACGGCCATACCAACCTGAACACGCCCGATCTCGTCCGAACTGAAGCTAAGCAGGTTCGGGCCTGGTTAGTACTTGGATGGGAGACCGCCTGGGAATACCAGGTGCAGTAAGCATTTTGCACAGCAAGGAGGTGCTACTGATCCCTCATAAAACACCCCAAGTCTTTCAAACTAATGGCATTTGTTTCTTGCCATCTATACGTTGGCTTTTGTCGGCAGGTTATTTCGCTTACGGCCATACCAACCTGAACACGCCCGATCTCGTCCGATCTCGGAAGCTAAGCAAGTTCGGGCCTGGTTAGTACTTGGATGGGAGACCGCCTGGGAATACCAGGTGCAGTAAGCATTTTGCACAGCAAGGAGGTGCTACTTATCCCTCATAAAACACCCCAAGTCTTTCAAACTAATGGCATTTGTTTCTTGCCATCTATACGTTGGCTTTTGTCGGCAGGTTAATTCGCTTACGGCCATACCAACCTGAACGCCCGATCTCGTCCGATCTCGGAAGCTAAGCAGGTTCGGGCCTGGTTAGTACTTGGATGGGAGACCGCCTGGGAATACCAGGTGCAGTAAGCATTTTGCACAGCAAGGAGGTGCTACTGATCCCTCATAAAACACCCCAAGTCTTTCAAACTAATGGCATTTGTTTCTTGCCATCTATACGTTGGCTTTTGTCGGCAGGTTATTTCGCTTACGGCCATACCAACCTGAACACGCCCGATCTCGTCCGATCTCGGAAGCTAAGCAGGTTCGGGCCTGGTTAGTACTTGGATGGGAGACCGCCTGGGAATACCAGGTGCAGTAAGCATTTTGCACAGCAAGGAGGTGCTACTGATCCCTCATAAAACACCCCAAGTCTTTCAAACTAATGGCATTTGTTTCTTGCCATCTATACGTTGGCTTTTGTCGGCAGGTTATTTCGCTTACGGCCATACCAACCTGAACACGCCCGATCTCGTCCGATCTCGGAAGCTAAGCAGGTTCGGGCCTGGTTAGTACTTGGATGGGAGACCGCCTGGGAATACCAGGTGCAGTAAGCATTTTGCACAGCAAGGAGGTGCTACTGATCCCTCATAAAACACCCCAAGTCTTTCAAACTAATGGCATTTGTTTCTTGCCATCTATACGTTGGCTTTTGTCAGCAGGTTATTTCGCTTACGGCCATACCAACCTGAACACGCCCGATCTCGTCCGATCACGGAAGCTAAGCAGGTTCGGGCCTGGTTAGTACTTGGATGGGAGACCGCCTGGGAATACCAGGTGCAGTAAGCATTTTGCACAGCAAGGAGGTGCTACTGATCCCTCATAAAACACCCCAAGTCTTTCAAACTAATGGCATTTGTTTCTTGCCATCTATACGTTGGCTTTTGTCGGCAGGTTATTTCGCTTACGGCCATACCAACCTGAACACGCCCGATCTCGTCCGATCTCGGAAGCTAAGCAGGTTCGGGCCTGGTTAGTACTTGGATGGGAGACCGCCTGGGAATACCAGGTGCAGTAAGCATTTTGCACAGCAAGGAGGTGCTACTGATCCCTCATAAAACACCCCAAGTCTTTCAAACTAATGGCATTTGTTTCTTGCCATCTATACGTTGGCTTTTGTCGGCAGGTTATTTCGCTTACGGCCATACCAACCTGAACACGCCCGATCTCGTCCGATCTCGGAAGCTAAGCAGGTTCGGGCCTGGTTAGTACTTGGATGGGAGACCGCCTGGGAATACCAGCTGCAGTAAGCATTTTGCCCAGCAAGGAGGTGCTACTGATCCCTCATAAAACACCCCAAGTCTTTCAAACTAATGGCATTTGTTTCTTGCCATCTATACGTTGGCTTTTGTCGGCAGGTTATTTCGCTTACGGCCATACCAACCTGAACACGCCCGATCTCGTCCGATCTCGGAAGCTAAGCAGGTTCGGGCCTGGTTAGTACTTGGATGGGAGACCGCCTGGGAATACCAGGTGCAGTAAGCATTTTGCACAGCAAGGAGGTGCTACTGATCCCTCATAAAACACCCCAAGTCTTTCAAACTAATGGCATTTGTTTCTTGCCATCTATACGTTGGCTTTTGTCGGCAGGTTATTTCGCTTACGGCCATACCAACCTGAACACGCCCGATCTCGTCCGATCTCGGAAGCTAAGCAAGTTCGGGCCTGGTTAGTACTTGGATGGGAGACCGCCTGGGAATACCAGGTGCAGTAAGCATTTTGCACAGCAAGGAGGTGCTACTTATCCCTCATAAAACACCCCAAGTCTTTCAAACTAATGGCATTTGTTTCTTGCCATCTATACGTTGGCTTTTGTCGGCAGGTTAATTCGCTTACGGCCATACCAACCTGAACGCCCGATCTCGTCCGATCTCGGAAGCTAAGCAGGTTCGGGCCTGGTTAGTACTTGGATGGGAGACCGCCTGGGAATACCAGGTGCAGTAAGCATTTTGCACAGCAAGGAGGTGCTACTGATCCCTCATAAAACACCCCAAGTCTTTCAAACTAATGGCATTTGTTTCTTGCCATCTATACGTTGGCTTTTGTCGGCAGGTTATTTCGCCTACGGCCATACCAACCTGAACACGCCCGATCTCGTCCGATCTCGGAAGCTAAGCAGGTTCGGGCCTGGTTAGTACTTGGATGGGAGACCGCCTGGGAATACCAGGTGCAGTAAGCATTTTGCACAGCAAGGAGGTGCTACTGATCCCTCATAAAACACCCCAAGTCTTTCAAACTAATGGCATTTGTTTCTTGCCATCTATACGTTGGCTTTTGTCGGCAGGTTATTTCGCTTACGGCCATACCAACCTGAACACGCCCGATCACGTCCGATCTCGGAAGCTAAGCAGGTTCGGGCCTGGTTAGTACTTGGATGGGAGACCGCCAGGAATACCAGGTGCAGTAAGCATTTTGCACAGCAAGGAGGTGCTACTGATCCCTCATAAAACACCCCAAGTCTTTCAAACTAATGGCATTTGTTTCTTGCCATCTATACGTTGGCTTTTGTCAGCAGGTTATTTCGCTTACGGCCATACCAACCTGAACACGCCCGATCTCGTCCGATCACGGAAGCTAAGCAGGTTCGGGCCTGGTTAGTACTTGGATGGGAGACCGCCTGGGAATACCAGGTGCAGTAAGCATTTTGCACAGCAAGGAGGTGCTACTGATCCCTCATAAAACACCCCAAGTCTTTCAAACTAATGGCATTTGTTTCTTGCCATCTATACGTTGGCTTTTGTCGGCAGGTTATTTCGCTTACGGCCATACCAACCTGAACACGCCCGATCTCGTCCGATCTCGGAAGCTAAGCAGGTTCGGGCCTGGTTAGTACTTGGATGGGAGACCGCCTGGGAATACCAGGTGCAGTAAGCATTTTGCACAGCAAGGAGGTGCTACTTATCCCTCATAAAACACCCCAAGTCTTTCAAACTAATGGCATTTGTTTCTTGCCATCTATACGTTGGCTTTTGTCGGCAGGTTATTTCGCTTACGGCCATACCAACCTGAACACGCCCGATCTCGTCCGATCTCGGAAGCTAAGCAGGTTCGGGCCTGGTTAGTACTTGGATGGGAGACCGCCTGGGAATACCAGGTGCAGTAAGCATTTTGCACAGCAAGGAGGTGCTACTGATCCCTCATAAAACACCCCAAGTCTTTCAAACTAATGGCATTTGTTTCTTGCCATCTATACGTTGGCTTTTGTCGGCAGGTTATTTCGCTTACGGCCATACCAACCTGAACACGCCCGATCTCGTCCAATCTCGGAAGCTAAGCAGGTTCGGGCCTGGTTAGTACTTGGATGGGAGACCGCCTGGGAATACCAGGTGCAGTAAGCATTTTGCACAGCAAGGAGGTGCTACTGATCCCTCATAAAACACCCCAAGTCTTTCAAACTAATGGCATTTGTTTCTTGCCATCTATACGTTGGCTTTTGTCGGCAGGTTATTTCGCTTACGGCCATACCAACCTGAACACGCCCGATCTCGTCCGATCTCGGAAGCTAAGCAGGTTCGGGCCTGGTTAGTACTTGGATGGGAGACCGCCTGGGAATACCAGGTGCAGTAAGCATTTTGCACAGCAAGGAGGTGCTACTGATCCCTCATAAAACACCCCAAGTCTTTCAAACTAATGGCATTTGTTTCTTGCCATCTATACGTTGGCTTTTGTCGGCAGGTTATTTCGCTTACGGCCATACCAACCTGAACACGCCCGATCTCGTCCGATCTCGGAAGCTAAGCAGGTTCGGGCCTGGTTAGTACTTGGATGGGAGACCGCCTGGGAATACCAGGTGCAGTAAGCATTTTGCACAGCAAGGAGGTGCTACTGATCCCTCATAAAACACCCCAAGTCTTTCAAACTAATGGCATTTGTTTCTTGCCATCTATACGTTGGCTTTTGTCGGCAGGTTATTTCGCTTACGGCCATACCAACCTGAACACGCCCGATCTCGTCCGATCTCGGAAGCTAAGCAGGTTCGGGCCTGGTTAGTACTTGGATGGGAGACCGCCTGGGAATACCAGGTGCAGTAAGCATTTTGCACAGCAAGGAGGTGCTACTGATCCCTCATAAAACACCCCAAGTCTTTCAAACTAATGGCATTTGTTTCTTGCCATCTATACGTTGGCTTTTGTCGGCAGGTTATTTCGCTTACGGCCATACCAACCTGAACACGCCCGATCTCGTCCGATCTCGGAAGCTAAGCAGGTTCGGGCCTGGTTAGTACTTGGATGGGAGACCGCCTGGGAATACCAGGTGCAGTAAGCATTTTGCACAGCAAGGAGGTGCTACTGATCCCTCATAAAACACCCCAAGTCTTTCAAACTAATGGCATTTGTTTCTTGCCATCTATACGTTGGCTTTTGTCGGCAGGTGATTTCGCTTACGGCCATACCAACCTGAACACGCCCGATCTCGTCCGATCTCGGAAGCTAAGCAGGTTCGGGCCTGGTTAGTACTTGGATGGGAGACCGCCTGGGAATACCAGGTGCAGTAAGCATTTTGCACAGCAAGGAGGTGCTACTGATCCCTCATAAAACACCCCAAGTCTTTCAAACTAATGGCATTTGTTTCTTGCCATCTATACGTTGGCTTTTGTCGGCAGGTTATTTCGCTTACGGCCATACCAACCTGAACACGCCCGATCTCGTCCGATCTCGGAAGCTAAGCAGGTTCGGGCCTGGTTAGTACTTGGATGGGAGACCGCCTGGGAATACCAGGTGCAGTAAGCATTTTGCACAGCAAGGAGGTGCTACTGATCCCTCATAAAACACCCCAAGTCTTTCAAACTAATGGCATTTGTTTCTTGCCATCTATACGTTGGCTTTTGTCGGCAGGTTATTTCGCTTACGGCCATACCAACCTGAACACGCCCGATCTCGTCCGATCTCGGAAGCTAAGCAGGTTCGGGCCTGGTTAGTACTTGGATGGGAGACCGCCTGGGAATACCAGGTGCAGTAAGCATTTTGCACAGCAAGGAGGTGCTACTGATCCCTCATAAAACACCCCAAGTCTTTCAAACTAATGGCATTTGTTTCTTGCCATCTATACGTTGGCTTTTGTCGGCAGGTTATTTTGCTTACGGCCATACCAACCTGAACACGCCCGATCTCGTCCGATCTCGGAAGCTAAGCAGGTTCGGGCCTGGTTAGTACTTGGATGGGAGACCGCCTGGGAATACCAGGTGCAGTAAGCATTTTGCACAGCAAGGAGGTGCTACTTATCCCTCATAAAACACCCCAAGTCTTTCAAACTAATGGCATTTGTTTCTTGCCATCTATACGTTGGCTTTTGTCGGCAGGTTAATTCGCTTACGGCCATACCAACCTGAACGCCCGATCTCGTCCGATCTCGGAAGCTAAGCAGGTTCGGGCCTGGTTAGTACTTGGATGGGAGACCGCCTGGGAATACCAGGTGCAGTAAGCATTTTGCACAGCAAGGAGGTGCTACTGATCCCTCATAAAACACCCCAAGTCTTTCAAACTAATGGCATTTGTTTCTTGCCATCTATACGTTGGCTTTTGTCGGCAGGTTATTTCGCTTACGGCCATACCAACCTGAACACGCCCGATCTCGTCCGATCTCGGAAGCTAAGCAGGTTCGGGCCTGGTTAGTATTTGGATGGGAGACCGCCTGGGAATACCAGGTGCAGTAAGCATTTTGCACAGCAAGGAGGTGCTACTGATCCCTCATAAAACACCCCAAGTCTTTCAAACTAATGGCATTTGTTTCTTGCCATCTATACGTTGGCTTTTGTCGGCAGGTTATTTCGCTTACGGCCATACCAACCTGAACACGCCCGATCTCGTCCGATCTCGGAAGCTAAGCAGGTTCGGGCCTGGTTAGTACTTGGATGGGAGACCGCCTGGGAATACCAGGTGCAGTAAGCATTTTGCACAGCAAGGAGGTGCTACTGATCCCTCATAAAACACCCCAAGTCTTTCAAACTAATGGCATTTGTTTCTTGCCATCTATACGTTGGCTTTTGTCGGCAGGTTATTTCGCTTACGACCATACCAACCTGAACTCGCCCGATCTCGTCCGATCTCGGAAGCTAAGCAGGTTCGGGCCTGGTTAGTACTTGGATGGGAGACCGCCTGGGAATACCAGGTGCAGTAAGCATTTTGCACAGCAAGGAGGTGCTACTGATCCCTCATAAAACACCCCAAGTCTTTAAAACTAATGGCATTTGTTTCTTGCCATCTATACGTTGGCTTTTGTCGGCAGGTTATTTCGCTTACGGCCATACCAACCTGAACACGCCCGATCTCGTCCGATCTCGGAAGCTAAGCAGGTTCGGGCCTGGTTAGTACTTGGATGGGAGACCGCCTGGGAATACCAGGTGCAGTAAGCATTTTGCACAGCAAGGAGGTGCTACTGATCCCTCATAAAACACCCCAAGTCTTTCAAACTAATGGCATTTGTTTCTTGCCATCTATACGTTGGCTTTTGTCGGCAGGTTATTTCGCTTACGGCCATACCAACCTGAACACGCCCGATCTCGTCCGATCTCGGAAGCTAAGCAGGTTCGGGCCTGGTTAGTACTTGGATGGGAGACCGCCTGGGAATACCAGGTGCAGTAAGCATTTTGCACAGCAAGGAGGTGCTACTTATCCCTCATAAAACACCCCAAGTCTTTCAAACTAATGGCATTTGTTTCTTGCCATCTATACGTTGGCTTTTGTCGGCAGGTTAATTCGCTTACGGCCATACCAACCTGAACGCCCGATCTCGTCCGATCTCGGAAGCTAAGCAGGTTCGGGCCTGGTTAGTACTTGGATGGGAGACCGCCTGGGAATACCAGGTGCAGTAAGCATTTTGCACAGCAAGGAGGTGCTACTGATCCCTCATAAAACACCCCAAGTCTTTCAAACTAATGGCATTTGTTTCTTGCCATCTATACGTTGGCTTTTGTCGGCAGGTTATTTCGCTTACGGCCATACCAACCTGAACACGCCCGATCTCGTCAGATCTCGGAAGCTAAGCAGGTTCGGGCCTGGTTAGTACTTGGATGGGAGACCGCCTGGGAATACCAGGTGCAGTAAGCATTTTGCACAGCAAGGAGGTGCTACTGATCCCTCATAAAACACCCCAAGTCTTTCAAACTAATGGCATTTGTTTCTTGCCATCTATACGTTGGCTTTTGTCGGCAGGTTATTTCGCTTACGGCCATACCAACCTGAACACGCCCGATCTCGTCCGATCTCGGAAGCTAAGCAGGTTCGGGCCTGGTTAGTACTTGGATGGGAGACCGCCTGGGAATACCAGGTGCAGTAAGCATTTTGCACAGCAAGGAGGTGCTACTGATCCCTCATAAAACACCCCAAGTCTTTCAAACTAATGGCATTTGTTTCTTGCCATCTATACGTTGGCTTTTGTCAGCAGGTTATTTCGCTTACGGCCATACCAACCTGAACACGCCCGATCTCGTCCGATCTCGGAAGCTAAGCAGGTTCGGGCCTGGTTAGTACTTGGATGGGAGACCGCCTGGGAATACCAGGTGCAGTAAGCATTTTGCACAGCAAGGAGGTGCTACTGATCCCTCATAAAACACCCCAAGTCTTTCAAACTAATGGCATTTGTTTCTTGCCATCTATACGTTGGCTTTTGTCGGCAGGTTATTTCGCTTACGGCCATACCAACCTGAACACGCCCGATCTCGTCCGATCTCGGAAGCTAAGCAAGTTCGGGCCTGGTTAGTACTTGGATGGGAGACCGCCTGGGAATACCAGGTGCAGTAAGCATTTTGCACAGCAAGGAGGTGCTACTTATCCCTCATAAAACACCCCAAGTCTTTCAAACTAATGGCATTTGTTTCTTGCCATCTATACGTTGGCTTTTGTCGGCAGGTTAATTCGCTTATGGCCATACCAACCTGAACGCCCGATCTCGTCCGATCTCGGAAGCTAAGCAGGTTCGGGCCTGGTTAGTACTTGGATGGGAGACCGCCTGGGAATACCAGGTGCAGTAAGCATTTTGCACAGCAAGGAGGTGCTACTGATCCCTCATAAAACACCCCAAGTCTTTCAAACTAATGGCATTTGTTTCTTGCCATCTATACGTTGGCTTTTGTCGGCAGGTTATTTCGCCTACGGCCATACCAACCTGAACACGCCCGATCTCGTCCGATCTCGGAAGCTAAGCAGGTTCGCGCCTGGTTAGTACTTGGATGGGAGACCGCCTGGGAATACCAGGTGCAGTAAGCATTTTGCACAGCAAGGAGGTGCTACTGATCCCTCATAAAACACCCCAAGTCTTTCAAACTAATGGCATTTGTTTCTTGCCATCTATACGTTGGCTTTTGTCGGCAGGTTATTTCGCTTACGGCCATACCAACCTGAACACGCCCGATCACGTCCGATCTCGGAAGCTAAGCAGGTTCGGGCCTGGTTAGTACTTGGATGGGAGACCGCCAGGAATACCAGGTGCAGTAAGCATTTTGCACAGCAAGGAGGTGCTACTGATACCTCATAAAACACCCCAAGTCTTTCAAACTAATGGCATTTGTTTCTTGCCATCTATACGTTGGCTTTTGTCAGCAGGTTATTTCGCTTACGGCCATACCAACCTGAACACGCCCGATCTCGTCCGATCACGGAAGCTAAGCAGGTTCGGGCCTGGTTAGTACTTGGATGGGAGACCGCCTGGGAATACCAGGTGCAGTAAGCATTTTGCACAGCAAGGAGGTGCTACTGATCCCTCATAAAACACCCCAAGTCTTTCAAACTAATGGCATTTGTTTCTTGCCATCTATACGTTGGCTTTTGTCAGCAGGTTATTTCGCTTACGGCCATACCAACCTGAACACGCCCGATCTCGTCCGATCTCGGAAGCTAAGCAGGTTCGGGCCTGGTTAGTACTTGGATGGGAGACCGCCTGGGAATACCAGGTGCAGTAAGCATTTTGCACAGCAAGGAGGTGCTACTGATCCCTCATAAAACACCCCAAGTCTTTCAAACTAATGGCATTTGTTTCTTGCCATCTATACGTTGGCTTTTGTCGGCAGGTTATTTCGCTTACGGCCATACCAACCTGAACACGCCCGATCTCGTCCGATCTCGGAAGCTAAGCAAGTTCGGGCCTGGTTAGTACTTGGATGGGAGACCGCCTGGGAATACCAGGTGCAGTAAGCATTTTGCACAGCAAGGAGGTGCTACTTATCCCTCATAAAACACCCCAAGTCTTTCAAACTAATGGCATTTGTTTCTTGCCATCTATACGTTGGCTTTTGTCGGCAGGTTAATTCGCTTATGGCCATACCAACCTGAACGCCCGATCTCGTCCGATCTCGGAAGCTAAGCAGGTTCGGGCCTGGTTAGTACTTGGATGGGAGACCGCCTGGGAATACCAGGTGCAGTAAGCATTTTGCACAGCAAGGAGGTGCTACTGATCCCTCATAAAACACCCCAAGTCTTTCAAACTAATGGCATTTGTTTCTTGCCATCTATACGTTGGCTTTTGTCGGCAGGTTATTTCGCCTACGGCCATACCAACCTGAACACGCCCGATCTCGTCCGATCTCGGAAGCTAAGCAGGTTCGCGCCTGGTTAGTACTTGGATGGGAGACCGCCTGGGAATACCAGGTGCAGTAAGCATTTTGCACAGCAAGGAGGTGCTACTGATCCCTCATAAAACACCCCAAGTCTTTCAAACTAATGGCATTTGTTTCTTGCCATCTATACGTTGGCTTTTGTCGGCAGGTTATTTCGCTTACGGCCATACCAACCTGAACACGCCCGATCACGTCCGATCTCGGAAGCTAAGCAGGTTCGGGCCTGGTTAGTACTTGGATGGGAGACCGCCAGGAATACCAGGTGCAGTAAGCATTTTGCACAGCAAGGAGGTGCTACTGATACCTCATAAAACACCCCAAGTCTTTCAAACTAATGGCATTTGTTTCTTGCCATCTATACGTTGGCTTTTGTCAGCAGGTTATTTCGCTTACGGCCATACCAACCTGAACACGCCCGATCTCGTCCGATCACGGAAGCTAAGCAGGTTCGGGCCTGGTTAGTACTTGGATGGGAGACCGCCTGGGAATACCAGGTGCAGTAAGCATTTTGCACAGCAAGGAGGTGCTACTGATCCCTCATAAAACACCCCAAGTCTTTCAAACTAATGGCATTTGTTTCTTGCCATCTATACGTTGGCTTTTGTCGGCAGGTGATTTCGCTTACGGCCATACCAACCTGAACACGCCCGATCTCGTCCGATCTCGGAAGCTAAGCAGGTTCGGGCCTGGTTAGTACTTGGATGGGAGACCGCCTGGGAATACCAGGTGCAGTAAGCATTTTGCACAGCAAGGAGGTGCTACTTATCCCTCATAAAACACCCCAAGTCTTTCAAACTAATGGCATTTGTTTCTTGCCATCTATACGTTGGCTTTTGTCGGCAGGTTATTTCGCTTACGGCCATACCAACCTGAACACGCCCGATCTCGTCCGATCTCGGAAGCTAAGCAGGTTCGGGCCTGGTTAGTACTTGGATGGGAGACCGCCTGGGAATACCAGGTGCAGTAAGCATTTTGCACAGCAAGGAGGTGCTACTGATCCCTCATAAAACACCCCAAGTCTTTCAAACTAATGGCATTTGTTTCTTGCCATCTATACGTTGGCTTTTGTCGGCAGGTTATTTCGCTTACGGCCATACCAACCTGAACACGCCCGATCTCGTCCGATCTCGGAAGCTAAGCAGGTTCGGGCCTGGTTAGTACTTGGATGGGAGACCGCCTGGGAATACCAGGTGCAGTAAGCATTTTGCACAGCAAGGAGGTGCTACTGATCCCTCATAAAACACCCCAAGTCTTTCAAACTAATGGCATTTGTTTCTTGCCATCTATACGTTGGCTTTTGTCGGCAGGTTATTTCGCTTACGGCCATACCAACCTGAACACGCCCGATCTCGTCCGATCTCGGAAGCTAAGCAGGTTCGGGCCTGGTTAGTACTTGGATGGGAGACCGCCTGGGAATACCAGGTGCAGTAAGCATTTTGCACAGCAAGGAGGTGCTACTGATCCCTCATAAAACACCCCAAGTCTTTCAAACTAATGGCATTTGTTTCTTGCCATCTATACGTTGGCTTTTGTCGGCAGGTGATTTCGCTTACGGCCATACCAACCTGAACACGCCCGATCTCGTCCGATCTCGGAAGCTAAGCAGGTTCGGGCCTGGTTAGTACTTGGATGGGAGACCGCCTGGGAATACCAGGTGCAGTAAGCATTTTGCACAGCAAGGAGGTGCTACTGATCCCTCATAAAACACCCCAAGTCTTTCAAACTAATGGCATTTGTTTCTTGCCATCTATACGTTGGCTTTTGTCGGCAGGTTATTTTGCTTACGGCCATACCAACCTGAACACGCCCGATCTCGTCCGATCTCGGAAGCTAAGCAGGTTCGGGCCTGGTTAGTACTTGGATGGGAGACCGCCTGGGAATACCAGGTGCAGTAAGCATTTTGCACAGCAAGGAGGTGCTACTGATCCCTCATAAAACACCCCAAGTCTTTCAAACTAATGGCATTTGTTTCTTGCCATCTATACGTTGGCTTTTGTCGGCAGGTTATTTCGCTTACGGCCATACCAACCTGAACACGCCCGATCTCGTCCGATCTCGGAAGCTAAGCAGGTTCGGGCCTGGTTAGTACTTGGATGGGAGACCGCCTGGGAATACCAGGTGCAGTAAGCATTTTGCACAGCAAGGAGGTGCTACTGATCCCTCATAAAACACCCCAAGTCTTTCAAACTAATGGCATTTGTTTCTTGCCATCTATACGTTGGCTTTTGTCGGCAGGTTATTTCGCTTACGGCCATACCAACCTGAACACGCCCGATCTCGTCCGATCTCGGAAGCTAAGCAGGTTCGGGCCTGGTTAGTACTTGGATGGGAGACCGCCTGGGAATACCAGGTGCAGTAAGCATTTTGCACAGCAAGGAGGTGCTACTTATCCCTCATAAAACACCCCAAGTCTTTCAAACTAATGGCATTTGTTTCTTGCCATCTATACGTTGGCTTTTGTCGGCAGGTTATTTCGCTTACGGCCATACCAACCTGAACACGCCCGATCTCGTCCGATCTCGGAAGCTAAGCAGGTTCGGGCCTGGTTAGTACTTGGATGGGAGACCGCCTGGGAATACCAGGTGCAGTAAGCATTTTGCACAGCAAGGAGGTGCTACTGATCCCTCATAAAACACCCCAAGTCTTTCAAACTAATGGCATTTGTTTCTTGCCATCTATACGTTGGCTTTTGTCGGCAGGTTATTTCGCTTACGGCCATACCAACCTGAACACGCCCGATCTCGTCCGATCTCGGAAGCTAAGCAGGTTCGGGCCTGGTTAGTACTTGGATGGGAGACCGCCTGGGAATACCAGGTGCAGTAAGCATTTTGCACAGCAAGGAGGTGCTACTGATCCCTCATAAAACACCCCAAGTCTTTCAAACTAATGGCATTTGTTTCTTGCCATCTATACGTTGGCTTTTGTCGGCAGGTGATTTCGCTTACGGCCATACCAACCTGAACACGCCCGATCTCGTCCGATCTCGGAAGCTAAGCAGGTTCGGGCCTGGTTAGTACTTGGATGGGAGACCGCCTGGGAATACCAGGTGCAGTAAGCATTTTGCACAGCAAGGAGGTGCTACTGATCCCTCATAAAACACCCCAAGTCTTTCAAACTAATGGCATTTGTTTCTTGCCATCTATACGTTGGCTTTTGTCGGCAGGTTATTTCGCTTACGGCCATACCAACCTGAACACGCCCGATCTCGTCCGATCTCGGAAGCTAAGCAGGTTCGGGCCTGGTTAGTACTTGGATGGGAGACCGCCTGGGAATACCAGGTGCAGTAAGCATTTTGCACAGCAAGGAGGTGCTACTGATCCCTCATAAAACACCCCAAGTCTTTCAAACTAATGGCATTTGTTTCTTGCCATCTATACGTTGGCTTTTGTCGGCAGGTTATTTCGCTTACGGCCATACCAACCTGAACACGCCCGATCTCGTCCGATCTCGGAAGCTAAGCAGGTTCGGGCCTGGTTAGTACTTGGATGGGAGACCGCCTGGGAATACCAGGTGCAGTAAGCATTTTGCACAGCAAGGAGGTGCTACTGATCCCTCATAAAACACCCCAAGTCTTTCAAACTAATGGCATTTGTTTCTTGCCATCTATACGTTGGCTTTTGTCGGCAGGTTATTTCGCTTACGGCCATACCAACCTGAACACGCCCGATCTCGTCCGATCTCGGAAGCTAAGCAGGTTCGGGCCTGGTTAGTACTTGGATGGGAGACCGCCTGGGAATACCAGGTGCAGTAAGCATTTTGCACAGCAAGGAGGTGCTACTTATCCCTCATAAAACACCCCAAGTCTTTCAAACTAATGGCATTTGTTTCTTGCCATCTATACGTTGGCTTTTGTCGGCAGGTTAATTCGCTTACGGCCATACCAACCTGAACGCCCGATCTCGTCCGATCTCGGAAGCTAAGCAGGTTCGGGCCTGGTTAGTACTTGGATGGGAGACCGCCTGGGAATACCAGGTGCAGTAAGCATTTTGCACAGCAAGGAGGTGCTACTGATCCCTCATAAAACACCCCAAGTCTTTCAAACTAATGGCATTTGTTTCTTGCCATCTATACGTTGGCTTTTGTCGGCAGGTTATTTCGCTTACGGCCATACCAACCTGAACACGCCCGATCTCGTCC
>NC_140176.1:129809523-129832023 GCF_963971535.1 Notolepis coatsorum
AGGTTATTTCGCTTACGGCCATACCAACCTGAACCGCCCGATCTCGTCCTATCGATCTCGGAAGCTAAGCAGGTTCGGGCCTGGTTAGTACTTGGATGGGAGACCGCCTGGGAATACCAGGTGCAGTAAGCATTTTGCACAGCAAGGAGGTGCTACTTATCCCTCATAAAACACCCCAAGTCTTTCAAACTAATGGCATTTGTTTCTTGCCATCTATACGTTGGCTTTTGTCGGCAGGTTAATTCGCTTACGGCCATACCAACCTGAACGCCCCGGTCCGATCTCGGAAGCTAAGCAGGTTCGGGCCTGGTTAGTACTTGGATGGGAGACCGCCTGGGAATACCAGGTGCAGTAAGCATTTTGCACAGCAAGGAGGTGCTACTTATCCCTCATAAAACACCCCAAGTCTTTCAAACTAATGGCATTTGTTTCTTGCCATCTATACGATGGCTTTTGTCGGCAGGTTATTTTGCTTACGGCCATACCAACCTGAACACGCCCGATCTCGTCCGATCTCGGAAGCTAAGCAGGTTCGGGCCTGGTTAGTACTTGGATGGGAGACAGCCTGGGAATACCAGGTGCAGTAAGGATTTTGCACAGCAAGGAGGTGCTACTGATCCCTCATAAAACACCCCAAGTCTTTCAAACTAATGGCATTTGTTTCTTGCCATCTATACGTTGGCTTTTGTCGGCAGGTTATTTCGCTTACGGCCATACCAACCTGAACACGCCCGATCTCGTCCGATCTCGGAAGCTAAGCAGGTTCAGGCTTGGTTAGTACTTGGATGGGAGACAGCCTTGGAATACCAGGTGCAGTAAGCATTTTGCACAGCAAGGAGGTGCTACTGATCCCTCATAAAACACCCCAAGTCTTTCAAACTAATGGCATTTGTTTCTTGCCATCTATACGTTGGCTTTTGTCGGCAGGTTATTTCGCTTACGGCCCTACCAACCTGAACACGCTCGATCTCGTCAGATCTCGGAAGCTAAGCAGGTTCGGGCCTGGTTAGTACTTGGATGGGAGATCGCCTGGGAATACCAGGTGCAGTAAGCATTTTGCACAGCAAGGAGGTGCTACTTATCCCTCATAAAACACCCCAAGTCTTTCAAACTAATGGCATTTGTTTCTTGCCATCTATACGTTGGCTTTTGTCGGCAGGTTATTTCGCTTACGGCCATACCAACCTGAACGCCCGATCTCGTCCGATCTCGGAAGCTAAGCAGGTTCGGGCCTGGTTAGTACTTGGATGGGAGACAGCCTGGGAATACCAGGTGCAGTAAGCATTTTGCACAGCAAGGAGGTGCTACTGATCCCTCATAAAACACCCCAAGTCTTTCAAACTAATGGCATTTGTTTCTTGCCATCTATACGTTGGCTTTTGTCGGCAGGTTATTTCGCCTACGGCCATACCAACCTGAACACGCCCGATCTCGTCCGATCTCGGAAGCTAAGCAGGTTCGGGCCTGGTTAGTACTTGGATGGGAGACCGCCTGGGAATACCAGGTGCAGTAAGCATTTTGCACAGCAAGGAGGTGCTACTGATCCCTCATAAAACACCCCAAGTCTTTCAAACTAATGGCATTTGTTTCTTGCCATCTATACGTTGGCTTTTGTCGGCAGGTTATTTTGCTTACGGCCATACCAACCTGAACACGCCCGATCTCGTCCGATCTCGAAAGCTAAGCAGGTTCGGGCCTGGTTAGTACTTGGATGGGAGACCGCCTGGGAATACCAGGTGCAGTAAGCATTTTGCACAGCAAGGAGGTGCTACTGATCCCTCATAAAACACCCCAAGTCTTTCAAACAAATGGCATTTGTTTCTTGCCATCTATACGTTGGCTTTTGTCGGCAGGTTATTTCGCTTACGGCCATACCAACCTGAACACGCCCGATCCCGTCCGATCTCGGAAGCTAAGCTGGTTCGGGCCTTGTTAGTACTTGGATGGGAGACCGCCTGGGAATACCAGGTGCAGTAAGCATTTTGCACAGCAAGGAGGTGCTACTGATCCCTCATAAAACACCCCAAGTCTTTCAAACAAATGGCATTTGTTTCTTGCCATCTATACGTTGGCTTTTGTCAGCAGGTTATTTCGCTTACGGCCATACCAATCTGAACACGCCCGATCTCGTCCGATCTCGGAAGCTAAGCTGGTTCGGGCCTTGTTAGTACTTGGATGGGAGACCGCCTGGGAATACCAGGTGCAGTAAGCATTTTGCACAGCAAGGAGGTGCTACTGATCCCTCATAAAACACCCCAAGTCTTTCAAACTAATGGCATTTGTTTCTTGCCATCTATACGTTGGCTTTTGTACTTCTGAAATTGCTCCCTGATTTAATTGCCCCTGCTATCTGTCATATTATAAATCAATCCTTTAGTGAATGTTTGTATCCGCAACAGTGGAAAACTGCCAAAGTAATACCACTGCCAAAAAATTTGAAATTGCCATTCTCAGGATCTAATAGTCGTCCCATAAGTTTACTGCCAGTTTTGAGTAAACTGATGGAAAGAATAGTAAGTGAACAGATTAAAAGCTACTTTTCTTTTAACACATTGACCACTGATTTTCAACATGCATATCGTGAAGGACATTCAACAGCGACTGCTTTAACCCAAATGACGGATGATTGGCTGAAAGAGATAGATAAAAAGAAAATGGTTGGAGCTGTCTTGCTTGATTTTACTGCAGCATTCGACATCATAGATCACAAATTCTTACTTAAAAAACTTGAATGTTACGGTTTCTCCTCATCTGCACTATCTTGGATGCAAACTTATTTAGCAAACCGGAAACAAATAGTTTTTTTTAATGGGAGTTACTCAGAAGTTAAAACGGTAAGGTGTGGAGTACCCCAAGGAAGTTGCCTTGGGCCTTTGCTCTACACCATATTTACAAATGACATGCCTCTTGTCCTAAATAAGTCCTATATTTCTATGTATGCGGATGATTCAACGATTTACACATCAGCCTCAACAGCCAATGAATTAAATACGGTTCTAAAGGCAGAGTTGCAATCAGTGATTGAATGGATAAAGAATAACAAACTAGTTCTAAACATATCAAAGACAAGTAGCATCATTTTCGGTTCAAACCATACTCTAAGAACGAACCCAGTCTTGAAACTTTTGATAAGTGATGTGGTAATTAATCAAGTCCAGGAGACTAAACTCCTAGGGGTAACATTAGACAGTAAATTGTCATGGTCACACCATATAAACAATATAGTAGTGAAAATGGGAAGAGGGATTTCTGTTGTTAAAAGATGTGCTCATTTGTTACCACTAAATTCTATCAAACAGGTAATTCAAGCTCTGGTTTTGTCAAATCTTGACTATTGTCCTGCAGTATGGTCGAATGTAACAACGAATAAACTGAAAAAATTACAAATGGTACAAAACAAAGCAGCACGTATAGCGCTTCGCTGTGAGTACAGAACTAATGTTGCAGCGATGCACAGTTGTTTAACTTGGTTACTTGTCAAACATAAATTACTCTGCTCACTCCTTGTATTCACTAGGAATATTCTTGTTACAAAGATCCCCTCAATTTTATATAACAATTTATCAATAAGTCTTGACAGACACAACCATTCCACCAGACATGCTTCTGCACGAGGTTTTACACTTCCAAAAGTGAGGTCGAATGCAATGAAGCGAACTGTCATGTTCCGTGGTATGCAGGAATGGAACTCTCTTCCCAGACATGTTAAGCAGGAGAATAGTAAATGCCGTTTCAAAATCGTGGTAAAACAACATTTTCAACCAAAGAAATTGACATTCCCTAATAGATAGTGTGTACGTAAATGAAAATGTATGTGTCTGATATTTTTATCTTGTATTATGAATTTGATTAGGGTTTTTATTGTTGTTTTAATTGTCTGTATGACATGTAAATGTTGTGAGTGTATAAGGGTTTTTATTGTTGTTTTAATGGTCTGTATGTCATGTAAATGGTATGAGTGTATAAGGGTTTTTATTGTTGTTTTAATTGTCTGTATGACATGTAAATGTTGTGAGTGTATACGTCTGTAACTGTATTTTTTTATGTGTTATGGACCCCAGGAAGAATAGCCCCAGCACTGCTGTGGCTAATGGGGATCCAAATAAACTTAAACTTAAACTTAAACTTAAACTTGTCGGCAGGTTATTTCGCTTACGGCCATACCAACCTGAACACGCCCGATCTCGTCCGATCTCGGAAGCTAAGCAGGTTCGGGCCTGGTTAGTACTTGGATGGGAGACCGCCTGGGAATACCAGGTGCAGTAAGCATTTTGCCCAGCAAGGAGGTGCTACTGATCCCTCATAAAACACCCCAAGTCTTTCAAACTAATGGCATTTGTTTCTTGCCATCTATACGTTGGCTTTTGTCGGCAGGTTATTTTGCTTACGGCCATACCAACCTGAACACGCCCGATCTCGTCCGATCTCGGAAGCTAAGCAGGTTCGGTTCTGGTTAGTACTTGGATGGGAGACCGCCTGGGAATACCAGGTGCAGTAAGCATTTTGCACAGCAAGGAGGTGCTACTTATCCCTCATAAAACACCCCAAGTCTTTCAAACTAATGGCATTTGTTTCTTGCCATCTATACGTTGGCTTTTGTCGGCAGGTTATTTCGCTTACGGCCATACCCACCTGAACGCCCGATCTAGTCCGATCTCGGAAGCTAAGCAGGTTCGGGCCTGGTTAGTACTTGGATGGGAGACCGCCTGGGAATACCAGGTGCAGTAAGCATTTTGCACAGCAAGGAGGTGCTACTGATCCCTCATAAAACACCCCAAGTCTTTCAAACTAATGGCATTTGTTTCTTGCCATCTATACGTTGGCTTTTGTCTGCAGGTTATTTCGCTTACGGCCATACCAACCTGAACACGCCCGATCTCGTCCGATCTCGGAAGCTAAGCAGGTTCGGGCCTGGTTAGTACTTGGATGGGAGACCGCCTGGGAATACCAGGTGCAGTAAGCATTTTGCACAGCAAGGAGGTGCTACTGATCCCTCATAAAACACCCCAAGTCTTTCAAACTAATGGCATTTGTTTCTTGCCATCTATACGTTGGCTTTTGTCGGCAGGTTATTTCGCTTACGGCCATACCAACCTGAACACGCCCGATCTCGTCCGATCTCGGAAGCTAAGCTGGTTCGGGCCTTGTTAGTACTTGGATGGGAGACCGCCTGGGAATACCAGGTGCAGTAAGCATTTTGCACAGCAAGGAGGTGCTACTGATCCCTCATAAAACACCCCAAGTCTTTCAAACTAATGGCATTTGTTTCTTGCCATCTATACGTTGGCTTTTGTCTGCAGGTTATTTCTCTTACGGCCATACCAACCTGAACACGCCCGATCTCGTCCGATCTCGGAAGCTAAGCAGGTTCGGGCCTGGTTAGTACTTGGATGGGAGACCGCCTGGGAATACCAGGTGCAGTAAGCATTTTGCCCAGCAAGGAGGTGCTACTGATCCCTCATAAAACACCCCAAGTCTTTCAAACTAATGGCATTTGTTTCTTGCCATCTATACGTTGGCTTTTGTCGGCAGGTTATTTCGCTTACGGCCATACCAACCTGAACACGCCCGATCTCGTCCGATCTCGGAAGCTAAGCAGGTTCGGGCCTGGTTAGTACTTGGATGGGAGACCGCCTGGGAATACCAGGTGCAGTAAGCATTTTGCACAGCAAGGAGGTGCTACTTATCCCTCATAAAACACCCCAAGTCTTTCAAACTAATGGCATTTGTTTCTTGCCATCTATACGTTGGCTTTTGTCGGCAGGTTATTTCGCTTACGGCCATACCAACCTGAACACGCCCGATCTCGTCCGATCTCGGAAGCTAAGCAGGTTTGGGCCTGGTTAGTACTTGGATGGGAGACCGCCTGGGAATACCAGGTGCAGTAAGCATTTTGCACAGCAAGAAGGTGCTACTGATCCCTCATAAAACACCCCAAGTCTTTCAAACTAATGGCATTTGTTTCTTGCCATCTATACGTTGGCTTTTGTCGGCAGGTTATTTCGCTTACGGCCATACCAACCTGAACACGCCCGATCTCGTCCGATCTCGGAAGCTAAGCAGGTTCGGGCCTGGTTAGTACTTGGATGGGAGACCGCCTGGGAATACCAGGTGCAGTAAGCATTTTGC
Organism: Notolepis coatsorum; assembly: GCF_963971535.1. NCBI lineage: Eukaryota > Metazoa > Chordata > Actinopteri > Aulopiformes > Paralepididae > Notolepis > Notolepis coatsorum. The sequence continues at coordinate 129,815,653 of NC_140176.1, forward strand.
CCAGCAAGGAGGTGCTACTGATCCCTCATAAAACACCCCAAGTCTTTCAAACTAATGGCATTTGTTTCTTGCCATCTATACGTTGGCTTTTGTCGGCAGGTTATTTCGCTTACGGCCATACCAACCTGAAAACGCCCAATCTCGTCCGATCTCGGAAGCTAAGCAGGTTCGGGCCTGGTTAGTACTTGGATGGGAGACCGCCTGGGAATACCAGGTGCAGTAAGCATTTTGCACAGCAAGGAGGTGCTACTGATACCTCATAAAACACCCCAAGTCTTTCAAACTAATGGCATTTGTTTCTTGCCATCTATACGTTGGCTTTTGTCGGCAGGTTATTTCGCTTACGGCCATACCAACCTGAACACGCCCGATCTCGTCCGATCTCGGAAGCTAAGCTGGTTCGGGCCTTGTTAGTACTTGGATGGGAGACCGCCTGGGAATACCAGGTGCAGTAAGCTTTTTGCACAGCAAGGAGGTGCTACTGATCCCTCATAAAACACCCCAAGTCTTTCAAACTAATGGCATTTGTTCCTTGCCATCTAAACGTTGGCTTTTGTCGGCAGGTTATTTAGCTTACGGCCACACCAACCTGAACACGCCCGATCTCGTCTGATCTCGGAAGCTAAGCTGGTTCGGGCCTTGTTAGTACTTGGATGGGAGACCGCCTGGGAATACCAGGTGCAGTAAGCTTTTTGCACAGCAAGGAGGTGCTACTGATACCTCATAAAACACCCCAAGTCTTTCAAACTAATGGCATTTGTTTCTTGCCATCTATACGTTGGCTTTTGTCGGCAGGTTATTTCGCTTACGGCCATACCAACCTGAACACGCCCGATCTCGTCCGATCTCGGAAGCTAAGCTGGTTCGGGCCTTGTTAGTACTTGGATGGGAGACCGCCTGGGAATACCAGGTGCAGTAAGCTTTTTGCACAGCAAGGAGGTGCTACTGATCCCTCATAAAACACCCCAAGTCTTTCAAACTAATGGCATTTGTTCCTTGCCATCTAAACGTTGGCTTTTGTCGGCAGGTTATTTAGCTTACGGCCACACCACCTGAACACGCCCGATCTCGTCCGATCTCGGAAGCTAAGCAGGTTCGGGCCTGGTTAGTACTTGGATGGGAGACCGTCTGGGAATACCAGGTGCAGTAAGCATTTTGCACAGCAAGGAGGTGCTACTGATCCCTCATAAAACACCCCAAGTCTTTCAAACTAATGGCATTTGTTTCTTGCCATCTATACGATGGCTTTTGTCGGCAGGTTATTTCGCTTACGGCCATACCAACCTGAACACGCCCGATCTCGTCCGATCTCGGAAGCTAAGCAGGTTCGGGCCTGGTTAGTACTTGGATGGGAGACCGCCTGGGAATACCAGGTGCAGTAAGCATTTTGCCCAGCAAGGAGGTGCTACTGATCCCTCATAAAACACCCCAAGTCTTTCAAACTAATGGCATTTGTTTCTTGCCATCTATACGTTGGCTTTTGTCGGCAGGTTATTTCGCTTACGGCCATACCAACCTGAACACGCCCGATCTCGTCCGATCTCGGAAGCTAAGCAGGTTCGGGCCTGGTTAGTACTTGGATGGGAGACCGCCTGGGAATACCAGGTGCAGTAAGCATTTTGCACAGCAAGGAGGTGCTACTTATCCCTCATAAAACACCCCAAGTCTTTCAAACTAATGGCATTTGTTTCTTGCCATCTATACGTTGGCTTTTGTCGGCAGGTTATTTCGCTTACGGCCATACCAACCTGAACACGCCCGATCTCGTCCGATCTCGGAAGCTAAGCAGGTTTGGGCCTGGTTAGTACTTGGATGGGAGACCGCCTGGGAATACCAGGTGCAGTAAGCATTTTGCACAGCAAGAAGGTGCTACTGATCCCTCATAAAACACCCCAAGTCTTTCAAACTAATGGCATTTGTTTCTTGCCATCTATACGTTGGCTTTTGTCGGCAGGTTATTTCGCTTACGGCCATACCAACCTGAACACGCCCGATCTCGTCCGATCTCGGAAGCTAAGCAGGTTCGGGCCTGGTTAGTACTTGGATGGGAGACCGCCTGGGAATACCAGGTGCAGTAAGCATTTTGCCCAGCAAGGAGGTGCTACTGATCCCTCATAAAACACCCCAAGTCTTTCAAACTAATGGCATTTGTTTCTTGCCATCTATACGTTGGCTTTTGTCGGCAGGTTATTTCGCTTACGGCCATACCAACCTGAAAACGCCCAATCTCGTCCGATCTCGGAAGCTAAGCAGGTTCGGGCCTGGTTAGTACTTGGATGGGAGACCGCCTGGGAATACCAGGTGCAGTAGGCATTTTGCACAGCAAGGAGGTGCTACTGATACCTCATAAAACACCCCAAGTCTTTCAAACTAATGGCATTTGTTTCTTGCCATCTATACGTTGGCTTTTGTCGGCAGGTTATTTCGCTTACGGCCATACCAACCTGAACACGCCCGATCTCGTCCGATCTCGGAAGCTAAGCTGGTTCGGGCCTTGTTAGTACTTGGATGGGAGACCGCCTGGGAATACCAGGTGCAGTAAGCTTTTTGCACAGCAAGGAGGTGCTACTGATCCCTCATAAAACACCCCAAGTCTTTCAAACTAATGGCATTTGTTCCTTGCCATCTAAACGTTGGCTTTTGTCGGCAGGTTATTTAGCTTACGGCCACACCAACCTGAACACGCCCGATCTCGTCTGATCTCGGAAGCTAAGCTGGTTCGGGCCTTGTTAGTACTTGGATGGGAGACCGCCTGGGAATACCAGGTGCAGTAAGCTTTTTGCACAGCAAGGAGGTGCTACTGATACCTCATAAAACACCCCAAGTCTTTCAAACTAATGGCATTTGTTTCTTGCCATCTATACGTTGGCTTTTGTCGGCAGGTTATTTCGCTTACGGCCATACCAACCTGAACACGCCCGATCTCGTCCGATCTCGGAAGCTAAGCTGGTTCGGGCCTTGTTAGTACTTGGATGGGAGACCGCCTGGGAATACCAGGTGCAGTAAGCTTTTTGCACAGCAAGGAGGTGCTACTGATCCCTCATAAAACACCCCAAGTCTTTCAAACTAATGGCATTTGTTCCTTGCCATCTAAACGTTGGCTTTTGTCGGCAGGTTATTTAGCTTACGGCCACACCACCTGAACACGCCCGATCTCGTCCGATCTCGGAAGCTAAGCAGGTTCGGGCCTGGTTAGTACTTGGATGGGAGACCGTCTGGGAATACCAGGTGCAGTAAGCATTTTGCACAGCAAGGAGGTGCTACTGATCCCTCATAAAACACCCCAAGTCTTTCAAACTAATGGCATTTGTTTCTTGCCATCTATACGATGGCTTTTGTCGGCAGGTTATTTCGCTTACGGCCATACCAACCTGAACACGCCCGATCTCGTCCAATCTCGGAAGCTAAGCAGGTTCGGGCCTGGTTAGTACTTGGATGGGAGACCGCCTGGGAATACCAGGTGCAGTAAGGATTTTGCACAGCAAGGAGGTGCTACTGATCCCTCATAAAACACCCCAAGTCTTTCAAACTAATGGCATTTGTTTCTTGCCATCTATACGTTGGCTTTTGTCTGCAGGTTATTTCGCTTACGGCCATACCAACCTGAACACGCCCGATCTCGTCCGATCTCGGAAGCTAAGCAGGTTCGGGCTTGGTTAGTACTTGGATGGGAGACCGCCTTGGAATACCAGGTGCAGTAAGCATTTTGCACAGCAAGGAGGTGCTACTGATCCCTCATAAAACACCCCAAGTCTTTCAAACTAATGGCATTTGTTTCTTGCCATCTATACGTTGGCTTTTGTCTGCAGGTTATTTCGCTTACGGCCATACCAACCTGAACACGCCCGATCTCGTCCGATCTCGGAAGCTAAGCAGGTTCGGGCCTGGTTAGTACTTGGATGGGAGACCGCCTGGGAATACCAGGTGCAGTAAGCATTTTGCACAGCAAGGAGGTGCTACTGATCCCTCATAAAACACCCCAAGTCTTTCAAACAAATGGCATTTGTTTCTTGCCATCTATACGTTGGCTTTTGTCGGCAGGTTATTTCGCTTACGGCCATACCAACCTGAACACGCCCGATCTCGTCCGATCTCGGAAGCTAAGCTGGTTCGGGCCTTGTTAGTACTTGGATGGGAGACCGCCTGGGAATACCAGGTGCAGTAAGCATTTTGCACAGCAAGGAGGTGCTACTGATCCCTCATAAAACACCCCAAGTCTTTCAAACTAATGGCATTTGTTTCTTGCCATCTATACGTTGGCTTTTGTCTGCAGGTTATTTCTCTTACGGCCATACCAACCTGAACACGCCCGATCTCGTCCGATCTCGGAAGCTAAGCAGGTTCGGGCCTGGTTAGTACTTGGATGGGAGACCGCCTGGGAATACCAGGTGCAGTAAGCATTTTGCCCAGCAAGGAGGTGCTACTGATCCCTCATAAAACACCCCAAGTCTTTCAAACTAATGGCATTTGTTTCTTGCCATCTATACGTTGGCTTTTGTCGGCAGTTTATTTCGCTTACGGCCATACCAACCTGAACGCCCGATCTCGTCCGATCTCGGAAGCTAAGCAGGTTCGGGCCTGGTTAGTACTTGGATGGGAGACAGCCTGGGAATACCAGGTGCAGTAAGCATTTTGCACAGCAAGGAGGTGCTACTGATCCCTCATAAAACACCCCAAGTCTTTCAAACTAATGGCATTTGTTTCTTGCCATCTATACGTTGGCTTTTGTCGGCAGGTTATTTCGCCTACGGCCATACCAACCTGAACACGCCCGATCTCGTCCGATCTCGGAAGCTAAGCAGGTTCAGGCCTGGTTAGTACTTGGATGGGAGACCGCCTGGGAATACCAGGTGCAGTAAGCATTTTGCACAGCAAGGAGGTGCTACTGATCCCTCATAAAACACCCCAAGTCTTTCAAACTAATGGCATTTGTTTCTTGCCATCTATACGTTGGCTTTTGTCGGCAGGTTATTTTGCTTACGGCCATACCAACCTGAACACGCCCGATCTCGTCCGATCTCGAAAGCTAAGCAGGTTCGGGCCTGGTTAGTACTTGGATGGGAGACCGCCTGGGAATACCAGGTGCAGTAAGCATTTTGCACAGCAAGGAGGTGCTACTGATCCCTCATAAAACACCCCAAGTCTTTCAAACAAATGGCATTTGTTTCTTGCCATCTATACGTTGGCTTTTGTCGGCAGGTTATTTCGCTTACGGCCATACCAACCTGAACACGCCCGATCCCGTCCGATCTCCGAAGCTAAGCTGGTTCGGGCCTTGTTAGTACTTGGATGGGAGACCGCCTGGGAATACCAGGTGCAGTAAGCATTTTGCACAGCAAGGAGGTGCTACTGATCCCTCATAAAACACCCCAAGTCTTTCAAACTAATGGCATTTGTTTCTTGCCATCTATACGTTGGCTTTTGTCTGCAGGTTATTTTGCTTACGGCCATACCAACCTGAACACGCCCGATCTCGTCCGATCTCGGAAGCTAAGCAGGTTCGGGCCTGGTTAGTACTTGGATGGGAGACCGCCTGGGAATACCAGGTGCAGTAAGCATTTTGCACAGCAAGGAGGTGCTACTGATCCCTCATAAAACACCCCAAGTCTTTCAAACAAATGGCATTTGTTTCTTGCCATCTATACGTTGGCTTTTGTCGGCAGGTTATTTCGCTTACGGCCATACCAATCTGAACACGCCCGATCTCGTCCGATCTCGGAAGCTAAGCTGGTTCGGGCCTTGTTAGTACTTGGATGGGAGACCGCCTGGGAATACCAGGTGCAGTAAGCATTTTGCACAGCAAGGAGGTGCTACTGATCCCTCATAAAACACCCCAAGTCTTTCAAACTAATGGCATTTGTTTCTTGCCATCTATACGTTGGCTTTTGTACTTCTGAAATTGCTCCCTGATTTAATTGCCCCTGCTATCTGTCATATTATAAATCAATCCTTTAGTGAATGTTTGTATCCGCAACAGTGGAAAACTGCCAAAGTAATACCACTGCCAAAAAATTTGAAATTGCCATTCTCAGGATCTAATAGTCGTCCCATAAGTTTACTGCCAGTTTTGAGTAAACTGATAGAAAGAATAGTAAGTGAACAGATTAAAAGCTACTTTTCTTTTAACACATTGACCACTGATTTTCAACATGCATATCGTGAAGGACATTCAACAGCGACTGCTTTAACCCAAATGACGGATGATTGGCTGAAAGAGATAGATAAAAAGAAAATGGTTGGAGCTGTCTTGCTTGATTTTACTGCAGCATTCGACATCATAGATCACAAATTCTTACTTAAAAAACTTGAATGTTACGGTTTCTCCTCATCTGCACTATCTTGGATGCAAACTTATTTAGCAAACCGGAAACAAATAGTTTTTTTTAATGGGAGTTACTCAGAAGTTAAAACGGTAAGGTGTGGAGTACCCCAAGGAAGTTGCCTTGGGCCTTTGCTCTACACCATATTTACAAATGACATGCCTCTTGTCCTAAATAAGTCCTATATTTCTATGTATGCGGATGATTCAACGATTTACACATCAGCCTCAACAGCCAATGAATTAAATACGGTTCTAAAGGCAGAGTTGCAATCAGTGATGGAATGGATAAAGAATAACAAACTAGTTCTAAACATATCAAAGACAAGTAGCATCATTTTCGGTTCAAACCATACTCTAAGAACGAACCCAGTCTTGAAACTTTTGATAAGTGATGTGGTAATTAATCAAGTCCAGGAGACTAAACTCCTAGGGGTAACATTAGACAGTAAATTGTCATGGTCACACCATATAAACAATATAGTAGTGAAAATGGGAAGAGGGATTTCTGTTGTTAAAAGATGTGCTCATTTGTTACCACTAAATTCTATCAAACAGGTAATTCAAGCTCTGGTTTTGTCAAATCTTGACTATTGTCCTGCAGTATGGTCGAATGTAACAACGAATAAACTGAAAAAATTACAAATGGTACAAAACAAAGCAGCACGTATAGCGCTTCGCTGTGAGTACAGAACTAATGTTGCAGCGATGCACAGTTGTTTAACTTGGTTACTTGTCAAACATAAATTACTCTGCTCACTCCTTGTATTCACTAGGAATATTCTTGTTACAAAGATCCCCTCAATTTTATATAACAATTTATCAATAAGTCTTGACAGACACAACCATTCCACCAGACATGCTTCTGCACGAGGTTTTACACTTCCAAAAGTGAGGTCGAATGCAATGAAGCGAACTGTCATGTTCCGTGGTATGCAGGAATGGAACTCTCTTCCCAGACATGTTAAGCAGGAGAATAGTAAATGCCGTTTCAAAATCGTGGTAAAACAACATTTTCAACCAAAGAAATTGACATTCCCTAATAGATAGTGTGTACGTAAATGAAAATGTATGTGTCTGATATTTTTATCTTGTATTATGAATTTGATTAGGGTTTTTATTGTTGTTTTAATTGTCTGTATGACATGTAAATGTTGTGAGTGTATAAGGGTTTTTATTGTTGTTTTAATGGTCTGTATGTCATGTAAATGGTATGAGTGTATAAGGGTTTTTATTGTTGTTTTAATTGTCTGTATGACATGTAAATGTTGTGAGTGTATACGTCTGTAACTGTATTTTTTTATGTGTTATGGACCCCAGGAAGAATAGCCCCAGCACTGCTGTGGCTAATGGGGATCCAAATAAACTTAAACTTAAACTTAAACTTAAACTTGTCGGCAGGTTATTTTGCTTACGGCCATACCAACCTGAACACGCCCGATCTCGTCCGATCTCGGAAGCTAAGCAGGTTCGGGCCTGGTTAGTACTTGGATGGGAGACCGCCTGGGAATACCAGGTGCAGTAAGCATTTTGCCCAGCAAGGAGGTGCTACTGATCCCTCATAAAACACCCCAAGTCTTTCAAACTAATGGCATTTGTTTCTTGCCATCTATACGTTGGCTTTTGTCGGCAGGTTATTTTGCTTACGGCCATACCAACCTGAACACGCCCGATCTCGTCCGATCTCGGAAGCTAAGCAGGTTCGGTTCTGGTTAGTACTTGGATGGGAGACCGCCTGGGAATACCAGGTGCCGTAAGCATTTTGCACAGCAAGGAGGTACTACTTATCCCTCATAAAACACCCCAAGTCTTTCAAACTAATGGCATTTGTTTCTTGCCATCTATACGTTGGCTTTTGTCGGCAGGTTATTTCGCTTACGGCCATACCAACCTGAACGCCCGATCTCGTCCGATCTCGGAAGCTAAGCAGGTTCGGGCCTGGTTAGTACTTGGATGGGAGACCGCCTGGGAATACCAGGTGCAGTAAGCATTTTGCCCAGCAAGGAGGTGCTACTGATCCCTCATAAAACACCCCAAGTCTTTCAAACTAATGGCATTTGTTTCTTGCCATCTATACGTTGGCTTTTGTCGGCAGGTTATTTTGCTTACGGCCATACCAACCTGAACACGCCCGATCTCGTCCGATCTCGGAAGCTAAGCAGGTTCGGTTCTGGTTAGTACTTGGATGGGAGACCGCCTGGGAATACCAGGTGCAGTAAGCATTTTGCACAGCAAGGAGGTGCTACTTATCCCTCATAAAACACCCCAAGTCTTTCAAACTAATGGCATTTGTTTCTTGCCATCTATACGTTGGCTTTTGTCGGCAGGTTATTTCGCTTACGGCCATACCAACCTGAACGCCCGATCTCGTCCGATCTCGGAAGCTAAGCAGGTTCGGGCCTGGTTAGTACTTGGATGGGAGACCGCCTGGGAATACCAGGTGCAGTAAGCATTTTGCACAGCAAGGAGGTGCTACTGATCCCTCATAAAACACCCCAAGTCTTTCAAACTAATGGCATTTGTTTCTTGCCATCTATACGTTGGCTTTTGTCTGCAGGTTATTTCGCTTACGGCCATACCAACCTGAACACGCCCGATCTCGTCCGATCTCGGAAGCTAAGCAGGTTCGGGCCTGGTTAGTACTTGGATGGGAGACCGCCTGGGAATACCAGGTGCAGTAAGCATTTTGCACAGCAAGGAGGTGCTACTGATCCCTCATAAAACACCCCAAGTCTTTCAAACAAATGGCATTTGTTTCTTGCCATCTATACGTTGGCTTTTGTCGGCAGGTTATTTCGCTTACGGCCATACCAACCTGAACACGCCCGATCTCGTCCGATCTCGGAAGCTAAGCTGGTTCGGGCCTTGTTAGTACTTGGATGGGAGACCGCCTGGGAATACCAGGTGCAGTAAGCATTTTGCACAGCAAGGAGGTGCTACTGATCCCTCATAAAACACCCCAAGTCTTTCAAACTAATGGCATTTGTTTCTTGCCATCTATACGTTGGCTTTTGTCTGCAGGTTATTTCTCTTACGGCCATACCAACCTGAACACGCCCGATCTCGTCCGATCTCGGAAGCTAAGCAGGTTCGGGCGTGGTTAGTACTTGGATGGGAGACCGCCTGGGAATACCAGGTGCAGTAAGCATTTTGCCCAGCAAGGAGGTGCTACTGATCCCTCATAAAACACCCCAAGTCTTTCAAACTAATGGCATTTGTTTCTTGCCATCTATACGTTGGCTTTTGTCGGCAGGTTATTTCGCTTACGGCCATACCAACCTGAACACGCCCGATCTCGTCCGATCTTGGAAGCTAAGCAGGTTCGGGCCTGGTTAGTACTTGGATGGGAGACCGCCTGGGAATACCAGGTGCAGTAAGCATTTTGCACAGCAAGGAGGTGCTACTTATCCCTCATAAAACACCCCAAGTCTTTCAAACTAATGGCATTTGTTTCTTGCCATCTATACGTTGGCTTTTGTCGGCAGGTTTTTTCGCTTACGGCCATACCAACCTCAACACACGCCCGATCTCGTCCGATCTCGGAAGCTAAGCAGGTTTGGGCCTGGTTAGTACTTGGATGGGAGACCGCCTGGGAATACCAGGTGCAGTAAGCATTTTGCACAGCAAGAAGGTGCTACTGATCCCTCATAAAACACCCCAAGTCTTTCAAACTAATGGCATTTGTTTCTTGCCATCTATACGTTGGCTTTTGTCGGCAGGTTATTTCGCTTACGGCCATACCAACCTGAACACGCCCGATCTCGTCCGATCTCGGAAGCTAAGCAGGTTCGGGCCTGGTTAGTACTTGGATGGGAGACCGCCTGGGAATACCAGGTGCAGTAAGCATTTTGCCCAGCAAGGAGGTGCTACTGATCCCTCATAAAACACCCCAAGTCTTTCAAACTAATGGCATTTGTTTCTTGCCATCTATACGTTGGCTTTTGTCGGCAGGTTATTTCGCTTACGGCCATACCAACCTGAAAACGCCCAATCTCGTCCGATCTCGGAAGCTAAGCAGGTTCGGGCCTGGTTAGTACTTGGATGGGAGACCGCCTGGGAATACCAGGTGCAGTAAGCATTTTGCACAGCAAGGAGGTGCTACTGATACCTCATAAAACACCCCAAGTCTTTCAAACTAATGGCATTTGTTTCTTGCCATCTATACGTTGGCTTTTGTCGGCAGGTTATTTCGCTTACGGCCATACCAACCTGAACACGCCCGATCTCGTCCGATCTCGGAAGCTAAGCTGGTTCGGGCCTTGTTAGTACTTGGATGGGAGACCGCCTGGGAATACCAGGTGCAGTAAGCTTTTTGCACAGCAAGGAGGTGCTACTGATCCCTCATAAAACACCCCAAGTCTTTCAAACTAATGGCATTTGTTCCTTGCCATCTAAACGTTGGCTTTTGTCGGCAGGTTATTTAGCTTACGGCCACACCAACCTGAACACGCCCGATCTCGTCTGATCTCGGAAGCTAAGCTGGTTCGGGCCTTGTTAGTACTTGGATGGGAGACCGCCTGGGAATACCAGGTGCAGTAAGCTTTTTGCACAGCAAGGAGGTGCTACTGATACCTCATAAAACACCCCAAGTCTTTCAAACTAATGGCATTTATTTCTTGCCATCTATACGTTGGCTTTTGTCGGCAGGTTATTTCGCTTACGGCCATACCAACCTGAACACGCCCGATCTCGTCCGATCTCGGAAGCTAAGCTGGTTCGGGCCTTGTTAGTACTTGGATGGGAGACCGCCTGGGAATACCAGGTGCAGTAAGCTTTTTGCACAGCAAGGAGGTGCTACTGATCCCTCATAAAACACCCCAAGTCTTTCAAACTAATGGCATTTGTTCCTTGCCATCTAAACGTTGGCTTTTGTCGGCAGGTTATTTAGCTTACGGCCACACCACCTGAACACGCCCGATCTCGTCCGATCTCGGAAGCTAAGCAGGTTCGGGCCTGGTTAGTACTTGGATGGGAGACCGCCTGGGAATACCAGGTGCAGTAAGCTTTTTGCACAGCAAGGAGGTGCTACTGATCCCTCATAAAACACCCCAAGTCTTTCAAACTAATGGCATTTGTTCCTTGCCATCTAAACGTTGGCTTTTGTCGGCAGGTTATTTAGCTTACGGCCACACCACCTGAACACGCCCGATCTCGTCCGATCTCGGAAGCTAAGCAGGTTCGGGCCTGGTTAGTACTTGGATGGGAGACCGTCTGGGAATACCAGGTGCAGTAAGCATTTTGCACAGCAAGGAGGTGCTACTGATCCCTCATAAAACACCCCAAGTCTTTCAAACTAATGGCATTTGTTTCTTGCCATCTATACGATGGCTTTTGTCGGCAGGTTATTTCGCTTACGGCCATACCAACCTGAACACGCCCGATCTCGTCCGATCTCGGAAGCTAAGCAGGTTCGGGCCTGGTTAGTACTTGGATGGGAGACCGCCTGGGAATACCAGGTGCAGTAAGGATTTTGCACAGCAAGGAGGTGCTACTGATCCCTCATAAAACACCCCAAGTCTTTCAAACTAATGGCATTTGTTTCTTGCCATCTATACGTTGGCTTTTGTCTGCAGGTTATTTCGCTTACGGCCATACCAACCTGAACACGCCCGATCTCGTCAGATCTCGGAAGCTAAGCAGGTTCGGGCTTGGTTAGTACTTGGATGGGAGACCGCCTTGGAATACCAGGTGCAGTAAGCATTTTGCACAGCAAGGAGGTGCTACTGATCCCTCATAAAACACCCCAAGTCTTTCAAACTAATGGCATTTGTTTCTTGCCATCTATACGTTGGCTTTTGTCTGCAGGTTATTTCGCTTACGGCCATACCAACCTGAACACGCCCGATCTCGTCCGATCTCGGAAGCTAAGCAGGTTCGGGCCTGGTTAGTACTTGGATGGGAGACCGCCTGGGAATACCAGGTGCAGTAAGCATTTTGCACAGCAAGGAGGTGCTACTGATCCCTCATAAAACACCCCAAGTCTTTCAAACAAATGGCATTTGTTTCTTGCCATCTATACGTTGGCTTTTGTCGGCAGGTTATTTCGCTTACGGCCATACCAACCTGAACACGCCCGATCTCGTCCGATCTCGGAAGCTAAGCTGGTTCGGGCCTTGTTAGTACTTGGATGGGAGACCGCCTGGGAATACCAGGTGCAGTAAGCATTTTGCACAGCAAGGAGGTGCTACTGATCCCTCATAAAACACCCCAAGTCTTTCAAACTAATGGCATTTTTTTCTTGCCATCTATACGTTGGCTTTTGTCTGCAGGTTATTTCTCTTACGGCCATACCAACCTGAACACGCCCGATCTCGTCCGATCTCGGAAGCTAAGCAGGTTCGGGCCTGGTTAGTACTTGGATGGGAGACCGCCTGGGAATACCAGGTGCAGTAAGCATTTTGCCCAGCAAGGAGGTGCTACTGATCCCTCATAAAACACCCCAAGTCTTTCAAACTAATGGCATTTGTTTCTTGCCATCTATACGTTGGCTTTTGTCGGCAGGTTATTTCGCTTACGGCCATACCAACCTGAACACGCCCGATCTCGTCCGATCTCGGAAGCTAAGCAGGTTCGGGCCTGGTTAGTACTTGGATGGGAGACCGCCTGGGAATACCAGGTGCAGTAAGCATTTTGCACAGCAAGGAGGTGCTACTTATCCCTCATAAAACACCCCAAGTCTTTCAAACTAATGGCATTTGTTTCTTGCCATCTATACATTGGCTTTTGTCGGCAGGTTATTTCGCTTACGGCCATACCAACCTGAACACGCCCGATCTCGTCCGATCTCGGAAGCTAAGCAGGTTTGGGCCTGGTTAGTACTTGGATGGGAGACCGCCTGGGAATACCAGGTGCAGTAAGCATTTTGCACAGCAAGAAGGTGCTACTGATCCCTCATAAAACACCCCAAGTCTTTCAAACTAATGGCATTTGTTTCTTGCCATCTATACGTTGGCTTTTGTCGGCAGGTTATTTCGCTTACGGCCATACCAACCTGAACACGCCCGATCTCGTCCGATCTCGGAAGCTAAGCAGGTTCGGGCCTGGTTAGTACTTGGATGGGAGACCGCCTGGGAATACCAGGTGCAGTAAGCATTTTGCCCAGCAAGGAGGTGCTACTGATCCCTCATAAAACACCCCAAGTCTTTCAAACTAATGGCATTTGTTTCTTGCCATCTATACGTTGGCTTTTGTCGGCAGGTTATTTCGCTTACGGCCATACCAACCTGAAAACGCCCAATCTCGTCCGATCTCGGAAGCTAAGCAGGTTCGGGCCTGGTTAGTACTTGGATGGGAGACCGCCTGGCAATACCAGGTGCAGTAAGCATTTTGCACAGCAAGGAGGTGCTACTGATACCTCATAAAACACCCCAAGTCTTTCAAACTAATGGCATTTGTTTCTTGCCATCTATACGTTGGCTTTTGTCGGCAGGTTATTTCGCTTACGGCCATACCAACCTGAACACGCCCGATCTCGTCCGATCTCGGAAGCTAAGCTGGTTCGGGCCTTGTTAGTACTTGGATGGGAGACCGCCTGGGAATACCAGGTGCAGTAAGCTTTTTGCACAGCAAGGAGGTGCTACTGATCCCTCATAAAACACCCCAAGTCTTTCAAACTAATGGCATTTGTTCCTTGCCATCTAAACATTGGCTTTTGTCGGCAGGTTATTTAGCTTACGGCCACACCAACCTGAACACGCCCGATCTCGTCTGATCTCGGAAGCTAAGCTGGTTCGGGCCTTGTTAGTACTTGGATGGGAGACCGCCTGGGAATACCAGCTGCAGTAAGCTTTTTGCACAGCAAGGAGGTGCTACTGATACCTCATAAAACACCCCAAGTCTTTCAAACTAATGGCATTTGTTTCTTGCCATCTATACGTTGGCTTTTGTCGGCAGGTTATTTCGCTTACGGCCATACCAACCTGAACACGCCCGATCTCGTCCGATCTCGGAAGCTAAGCTGGTTCGGGCCTTGTTAGTACTTGGATGGGAGACCGCCTGGGAATACCAGGTGCAGTAAGCTTTTTGCACAGCAAGGAGGTGCTACTGATCCCTCATAAAACACCCCAAGTCTTTCAAACTAATGGCATTTGTTCCTTGCCATCTAAACGTTGGCTTTTGTCGGCAGGTTATTTAGCTTACGGCCACACCAACCTGAACACGCCCGATCTCGTCCGATCTCGGAAGCTAAGCAGGTTCGGGCCTGGTTAGTACTTGGATGGGAGACCGTCTGGGAATACCAGGTGCAGTAAGCATTTTGCACAGCAAGGAGGTGCTACTGATCCCTCATAAAACACCCCAAGTCTTTCAAACTAATGGCATTTGTTTCTTGCCATCTATACGATGGCTTTTGTCGGCAGGTTATTTCGCTTACGGCCATACCAACCTGAACACGCCCGATCTCGTCCGATCTCGGAAGCTAAGCAGGTTCGGGCCTGGTTAGTACTTGGATGGGAGACCGCCTGGGAATACCAGGTGCAGTAAGGATTTTGCACAGCAAGGAGGTGCTACTGATCCCTCATAAAACACCCCAAGTCTTTCAAACTAATGGCATTTGTTTCTTGCCATCTATACGTTGGCTTTTGTCTGCAGGTTATTTCGCTTACGGCCATACCAACCTGAACACGCCCGATCTCGTCCGATCTCGGAAGCTAAGCAGGTTCGGGCCTGGTTAGTACTTGGATGGGAGACCGCCTGGGAATACCAGTTGCAGTAAGCATTTTGCACAGCAAGGAGGTGCTACTGATCCCTCATAAAACACCCCAAGTCTTTCAAACAAATGGCATTTGTTTCTTGCCATCTATACGTTGGCTTTTGTCGGCAGGTTATTTCGCTTACGGCCATACCAACCTGAACACGCCCGATCCCGTCCGATCTCGGAAGCTAAGCTGGTTCGGGCCTTGTTAGTACTTGGATGGGAGACCGCCTGGGAATACCAGGTGCAGTAAGCATTTTGCACAGCAAGGAGGTGCTACTGATCCCTCATAAAACACCCCAAGTCTTTCAAACTAATGGCATTTGTTTCTTGCCATCTATACGTTGGCTTTTGTCTGCAGGTTATTTCGCTTACGGCCATACCAACCTGAACACGCCCGATCTCGTCCGATCTCGGAAGCTAAGCAGGTTCGGGCCTGGTTAGTACTTGGATGGGAGACCGCCTGGGAATACCAGGTGCAGTAAGCATTTTGCACAGCAAGGAGGTGCTACTGATCCCTCATAAAACACCCCAAGTCTTTCAAACAAATGGCATTTGTTTCTTGCCATCTATACGTTGGCTTTTGTCGGCAGGTTATTTCGCTTACGGCCATACCAATCTGAACACGCCCGATCTCGTCCGATCTCGGAAGCTAAGCTGGTTCGGGCCTTGTTAGTACTTGGATGGGAGACCGCCTGGGAATACCAGGTGCAGTAAGCATTTTGCACAGCAAGGAGGTGCTACTGATCCCTCATAAAACACCCCAAGTCTTTCAAACTAATGGCATTTGTTTCTTGCCATCTATACGTTGGCTTTTGTCGGCAGGTTATTTCGCTTACGGCCATACCAACCTGAACACGCCCGATCTCGTCCGATCTCGGAAGCTAAGCAGGTTCGGGCCTGGTTAGTACTTGGATGGGAGATCGCCTGGGAATACCAGGTGCAGTAAGCATTTTGCACAGCAAGGAGGTGCTACTGATCCCTCATAAAACACCCCAAGTCTTTCAAACTAATGGCATTTGTTTCTTGCCATCTATACGTTGGCTTTTGTCGGCAGGTTATTTCGCTTACGGCCATACCAACCTGAACACGCCCGATCTCGTCCGATCTCGAAAGCTAAGCAGGTTCGGGCCTGGTTAGTACTTGGATGGGAGACCGCCTGGGAATACCAGGTGCAGTAAACATTTTGCACAGCAAGGAGGTGCTACTGATCCCTCATAAAACACCCCAAGTCTTTCAAACAAATGGCATTTGTTTCTTGCCATCTATACGTTGGCTTTTGTCGGCAGGTTATTTCGCATACGGCCATACCAACCTGAACACGCCCGATCCCGTCCGATCTCGGAAGCTAAGCTGGTTC
>NC_140176.1:129852023-129857023 GCF_963971535.1 Notolepis coatsorum
GGAGGAGAGGACTACCATGATGCAGCTGTTGAAAGCTGTAAAAGCAGAGTGTGGCACTGTACTGACGTGTAGGTTTTTGACACCCAGAAAATATGAATTAACTTTGAATTGTTTGGAGACAAAAACCAAAATAATGGATGGACTGAAGGTGGGGAAAAATCTTGTAATGGCGACGGAGCTTATGAGTGACGAGATGGTGGTGTCGTTTTTAAACCTGCCAGGCTACATACTGGATCAGGAGATCTTTGACAAACTGAGTCAGTGGGGAGTGAGGCCCGTTTCTCCTATAAAGAGACGTATTTGGCCGGGGACAAATATAGGGGATGGGACAAGATACCTGAAGGTGAAATTCACGAATGATGTACAGTCACTGCCATATTCTACCAAATTTGACACTTTGAAAGGTGTGGAGCACTTTAGGGTAATCCACGACAGACAAATGCGAGTGTGTAGGTTATGCATAAAACCGGGCCATGTGCTCAGAGACTGCCCTGATTTCAAGTGCCACAAGTGTAAGAAACAGGGTCATTATGCCCGGGAATGTCCGGAAAGGGAGAAATGTCGCGTGTGTCCTGAGGATGGAGAATGCAGGTGCGGCTTCGCGAAAGGTGGCTGGGCGAGACGTGGAGAGGACGCGACTGGTGGGACAGATGGAGCCACGGAGACGGAGATAGGAGGGGCGGAGGAGGAGGACGAGAATGGAGAGAAGGAGAATGGAGAGAAGGAGAACGGAGAGAAGGAGAACGGAGAGAAGGAGGACAGCGATACGGGAGAGCCAATGCAGACCACTGAGGGAGGTCGAGAGGAGGAGGCGGAGTTGCTGGACGGGACGGGAGACAGTTGGGAGCTGACGGCGAAGCAGAGGGAGAGGGAGAGTGGAGAGGAGACAGAGTTCAACGTCTTCGAAAGCCTGGAGAGAGCGATTGCTGAGATCTCCACTCCGACAACACCTGGGCAGGGTGAGAGCGATGAGGAGGTGCCGGGAGGTGTGGAGAGGAGAGTAAGCGGCGCGGTGGTGGCAGATGGAGCGAGAGGCGCGGCAGCAGCTGACGGGGCAGCAGAGCGGAGAGGAAGCGGCGTGGTGGTGGCAGACGGTGCGGTTGCGGCGGAGCAGAAGGAGAGCGGTGCGGCGGAGGCGGCGCGGAGAGGCATCGACGCAGAGCTGGCAGGGCTGGAGGAGAGACAGCAGAGGGGTGACGGCGAGCAGCGGACAGAATGGCGGAGTGACGAGGGAAATTCAGACGGGAGTGGAGGAACAGCAGAATGGCAGACTGTTTTACCGGCGGGGCAGAAGAGAAGCGGGAGAGGCGGTCAGGCGGCGGAGATGCGCGGAAGGAGCGTCAGCTGCGAGATCAATGACAGCCTTGATGGCTCTGTATCGGGGGGGCAGAAGGGCATGGAGGGGAAACCTGGTTCGGGAGTGGCTCAGGGACTCGAGGGAAAAGAAAAAAGAGAAAAAAGGGCTGAGCCACGGGCGAACCAGGGGAATACCTCTGATGCACCTGGGGGCAGTGAAGAGAAGAGACCTACAGAGTTGGAGATTGAAGGAGAGAAGCAGGTGATGGAGCTGGCGGCATCATCTGAAATCCCAGACACAGATGATTCACTGTCGGGTGAGTCAAGCTGTGACAGTGAAATGGATATAAGTAGGGAGGCAATAAACCTTTTGAAAAGAAAAACAAAAGACGCACCTAAAGGGGGGAAAAAAGGGAGGAAAGGGAGAAAAAGATGATAATGGTGTATATAATAAACCTCATCACATTTGCTGTCATGTGTTCTACAATTACAGTTACTTCTATTAATATAAATGGGTTAAGAAATGCAAAGAAAATAGAGCAATTTTTTCAAACATACAATACAGATATAATATTACTTCAGGAGACATGGTGGACACCGGATGTGATGGGGGAGGTCAGAAAATGCTGGGAGGGGGAAATATTCTCCAGCAATGGAAATGAAAGGTCTTGTGGGGTGGCAGTGTTAATTAAAAGGGATGCTGTGGCTAATATAAAAGAGGTGTATGTTGATACGGAGGGGAGGGTGGTAATAATTGAATGTGAATATGATGGCATGGTATATAAAATATTCAGCATTTATGCCCCAAATGGTGAGAGAGAGAGGAGGGTTTTCTTTCAAAGACTCAAGGGGAAAATAAATGGTGATTGTATCATTATAGGGGATTTCAATACCATATGTACACGGCTTGATACAACAAGCAAGGTTTTGAAATTTGACACATCACGGAACGAGTTGTTTCAGATCATAGATGAGAAAGATTTAGTGGATATATGGAGGCAGGGTAATGCAGGGAAGATAGGTTTTTCTAGAAAACAGGTAGTTTTAGGTGAGTTAAGGCAGAGTAGGATAGATTTTTGTTTGGTTGTTAGGAATGTGGAAAAATATATCATGGATATAGATTATGTTTTTGGGTTTTTGTCAGACCATGCAGCGATTACTTTTAGAATAGGGTATGAAGTGCAGATGAGGGGGGGAGGGATATGGTGTTTAAACACAGTGATATTAAAGGAAGAGGAGTATAGAAAGAGAGTTTTAGACTTAGTTGATGCAGAGAAGGAAATGTCATTATTTGAGGATAGCATAGGAGAGTGGTGGGTGGGTGTAAAAGAAAGGATAAAAAAGATTAGTATTAGATATAGCAAGATGAGGAATTATAAGTTGAAAAAAGAGGAGTGGAAATTAAAAGAAAGTTTAGAGATAGAGGAGACAAAAATTCAAAAGGATACAGAATATAGTACAGACAGATATGTGGAGTTAGAGGCTAGATGGAAGGAGAGAGAGAGAAGAAAGTGTGCTGGTGCAATAGTAAGGAGTAGGGCTAAGTATTTTTTTGAGGGAGAAAGGTGCACTTCTTTTTTTCTAGGGATGGAAAAAAATAGGCAGAGGAGAACGCATATAAAGGAGCTGGTAAATGGAGAAGGGGAAAAGGTGGAAGACTTAGTGGGGATTTTGGAGACTGTAGAAGAGTATTATAGAAAGTTGTTTAAGAGTGAGGGTGTGGATGAAGGGTGTATGAATGAGGTACTGATGGCAGTAAAACCAGTTTTGGAGGAGGGGAGTAGGGAAATGTGTGATAGTGATATTACAGAGTGTGAGGTGAAAGAGGCAATTGGTGGTCTGCAGGCTAACAAAAGTCCTGGTCTCGATGGGCTGCCGGGAGAGTTTTACAGGACGTTTGTTGGTCTGCTGGCCCCAATCCTACTGAAAGTATATAGAGAGATGGAGAGAAAAGGAGAGTGCACAGAGGACATGACAAAGGGAGTACTTACAATACTATATAAAAATAAAGGTGATAAAAATAATCTAGATAATTTTAGGCCCCTGAGTCTGTTAAATAATGATTATAAAGTATTAACGAAAATTCTGGCCAATAGAGTGAAAAGGGTTGTAGGGGATATTGTGGCACCTACACAGGCTTACAGTATTCCAGGTAGAGATGTCACAGAAACAATACGTTCCATAAAAGATGTATTAAGTCATGTGAAAAAGAATGGTGAAAATGGTGTTTTTTTGACTGTGGACCTGAACAAGGCATTTGATAGAGTGGAGCATGGTTTCCTATCGAAGGTTTTGGAGAAATTTGGTTTTGGGGGGAGGCTTAGAAGGTGGGTGGATTTAATTTATAAGGGGGCAAAGAGTTGTGTTAAGGTAAATGGCTACCTAACAGACTGTTTCCCATTGGAGCGGTCTGTTCGGCAGGGATGTCCTCTTTCGGCCTTGTTGTATGCAATTTCGGCAGAGCCCCTCGCAGCCTATGTTAAAAGCAAAGGAGCAATAAAAGCAATACAGTTACCATATGGCAAGGAAAGTATAATCCACCAATATGCAGATGACACAACATTCACTGTCAGAGATATACAAAGTGTAAATACAATTATGGAATGTATAAATGTGTATGGTAAAGCCTCAGGGGCAAAGGTCAACCTGGAGAAGAGCGAATTGTTATGTATGGGTAAGATTAATGTAAATTAATGTATTTTTCCTTTGAAAAAAGCAGAAGAGCACATCAAAGTTCTGGGCATATGGGTGGGACTAGACGAGAAAAGAGAGAGGGATATAACATGGGGTGGGATAGTAAACAAAATAAAACAAATGTTAAATTTCTGGAAACAAAGAAGATTAAGGCTAAAAGGTAAAGTAATAGTTGTTAACAGTTTGTTAATGTCTAAAATGATGTATGCGATGGGTGTCTTAGACATGCCAGAAGCAATAGAAAATCAAATAAATAGGATAGTGGCAGATTTCCTGTGGCAGGGGAAGCCGTCAAAAATTGCATATAAAGTGTTGATTGGTAAGAGTAGAGAGGGAGGCCTTAATTTGTGTGATGTAAAGTTGAGAAAACAAGCAGCAAGAGTAAGAGCAGTTCAGAAGTATTTATATGACCCTATAGAACACGGCTGGAAATGCTTTTTTAAACAAAGTATTGAAGCAGTGGGAAAATGTGGGAATAATGGATTATTTATGGCTTTAAAGCCTTCATTAACAGAGGGTATTCCTGAATTGTACAGGGAAATGTTGCAGGCTTGGGCTGTGTATCTGCCTAATGTGATGTATAAATGTAATACATTGGAGATGGTATTGGATCAGCCAATCTTTTTGAATCCTAAAATTAGGAAAAATGGGACAGAATTATACAACAGGACTTTTTTCAGAGCGGGAATGTTGCAGATAAAAGATTATGTGTATGAATATGTGCCGGGTTTTCTTCCAGCACAGGCGATATATGACACTGTGCTGGAGGAGGATGACGAGTACAGGTTCATCACTGCACAAAATAATTATGAAAGGATTAAGGAATGTATACAGGAGGAGTGGAAGGTTTTAATAATGTCACAGTGTGTTGGAAAGGAGAGGAGTGCAGAGCAGCCAGAGATGAAGGTGAACGTAGGAAAAGAGGAGAAGCTATTTAAGTGTGTTACCAGTAGAGATATATATAATGTACTGGTGAGGAAAACAAGACGAGTGCCTGCATCTGAACAGGT
>NC_140176.1:129867023-129869523 GCF_963971535.1 Notolepis coatsorum
AAGCATTTTGCACAGCAAGGAGGTGCTACTGATCCCTCATAAAACACCCCAAGTCTTTCAAACTAATGGCATTTGTTTCTTGCCATCTATACGTTGGCTTTTGTTGGCAGGTTATTTCGCTTACGGCCATACCAACCTGAACACGCCCGATCTCGTCCGATCTCGGAAGCTAAGCAGGTTCGGGCCTGGTTAGTACTTGGATGGGAGACCGCCTGGGAATACCAGGTGCAGTAAGCATTTTGCACAGCAAGGAGGTGCTACTGATCCCTCATAAAACACCCCAAGTCTTTCAAACTAATGGCATTTGTTTCTTGCCATCTATACGTTGGCTTTTGTCGGCAGGTTATTTCGCTTACGGCCATACCAACCTGAACACGCCCGATCTCGTCCGATCTCGGAAGCTAAGCAGGTTCGGGCCTGGTTAGTACTTGGATGGGAGACCGCCTGGGAATACCAGGTGCAGTAAGCATTTTGCACAGCAAGGAGGTGCTACTTATCCCTCATAAAACACCCCAAGTCTTTCAAACTAATGGCATTTGTTTCTTGCCATCTATACGTTGGCTTTTGTCGGCAGGTTAATTCGCTTACGGCCATACCAACCTGAACACGCCCGATCTCGTCCGATCTCGGAAGCTAAGCAGGTTCGGGCCTGGTTAGTACTTGGATGGGAGACCGCCTGGGAATACCAGGTGCAGTAAGCATTTTGCACAGCAAGGAGGTGCTACTGATCCCTCATAAAACACCCCAAGTCTTTCAAACTAATGGCATTTGTTTCTTGCCATCTATACGTTGGCTTTTGTCGGCAGGTTATTTCGCTTACGGCCATACCAACCTGAACACGCCCGATCTCGTCCGATCTCGGAAGCTAAGCAGGTTCGGGCCTGGTTAGTACTTGGATGGGAGACCGCCTGGGAATACCAGGTGCAGTAAGCATTTTGCACAGCAAGGAGGTGCTACTTATCCCTCATAAAACACCCCAAGTCTTTCAAACTAATGGCATTTGTTTCTTGCCATCTATACGTTGGCTTTTGTCGGCAGGTTAATTCGCTTACGGCCATACCAACCTGAACACGCCCGATCTCGTCCGATCTCGGAAGCTAAGCAGGTTCGGGCCTGGTTAGTACTTGGATGGGAGACCGCCTGGGAATACCAGGTGCAGTAAGCATTTTGCACAGCAAGGAGGTGCTACTGATCCCTCATAAAACACCCCAAGTCTTTCAAACTAATGGCATTTGTTTCTTGCCATCTATACGTTGGCTTTTGTCGGCAGGTTATTTCGCTTACGGCCATACCAACCTGAACACGCCCGATCTCGGAAGCTAAGCAGGTTCGGGCCTGGTTAGTACTTGGATGGGAGACCGCCTGGGAATACCAGGTGCAGTAAGCATTTTGCACAGCAAGGAGGTGCTACTGATCCCTCATAAAACACCCCAAGTCTTTCAAACTAATGGCATTTGTTTCTTGCCATCTATACGTTGGCTTTTGTCGGCAGGTTATTTCGCTTACGGCCATACCAACCTGAACACGCCCGATCTCGTCCGATCTCGGAAGCTAAGCAGGTTCGGGCCTGGTTAGTACTTGGATTGGAGACCGCCTGGGAATACCAGGTGCAGTAAGCATTTTGCACAGCAAGGAGGTGCTACTTATCCCTCATAAAACACCCCAAGTCTTTCAAACTAATGGCATTTGTTTCTTGCCATCTATACGTTGGCTTTTGTCGGCAGATTATTTCACTTACGGCCATACCAACGTGAACACGCCCGATTTCGTCCGATCTCGGAAGCTAAGCAGGTTCGGGCCTGGTTAGTACTTGGATGGGAGACCGCCTGGGAATACCAGGTGCAGTAAGCATTTTGCCCAGCAAGGAGGTGCTACTGATCCCTCATAAAACACCCCAAGTCTTTCAAACTAATGGCATTTGTTTCTTGCCATCTATACGTTGGCTTTTGTCGGCAGGTTATTTCGCTTACGGCCATACCAACCTGAACACGCCCGATCTCGTCCGATCTCGGAAGCTAAGCAGGTTCGGGCCTGTTTAGTACTTGGATGGGAGACCGCCTGGGAATACCAGGTGCAGTAAGCATTTTGCACAGCAAGGAGGTGCTACTTATCCCTCATAAAACAACCCAAGTCTTTCAAACTAATGGCATTTGTTTCTTGCCATCTATACGTTGGCTTTTGTCGGCAGGTTAATTCGCTTACGGCCATACCAACCTGAACACGCCCGATCTCGTCCGATCTCGGAAGCTAAGCAGGTTCGGGCCTGGTTAGTACTTGGATGGGAGACCGCCTGGGAATACCAGGTGCAGTAAGCATTTTGCACAGCAAGGAGGTGCTACTGATCCCTCATAAAACACCCCAAGTCTTTCAAACTAATGGCATTTGTTTCTTGCCATCTATACGTTGGCTTTTGTCTGCAGGTTATTTCGCTTACGGCCATACCAACCTGAACACGCCCGATCTCGTCCGATCTCGGAAGCTAAGCAGGTTCGGGCCTGGT
>NC_140176.1:129879523-129882023 GCF_963971535.1 Notolepis coatsorum
GTGCAGTAAGCATTTTGCACAGCAAGGAGGTGCTACTGATCCCTCATAAAACACCCCAAGTCTTTCAAACTAATGGCATTTGTTTCTTGCCATCTATACGTTGGCTTTTGTCGGCAGGTTATTTCGCTTACGGCCATACCAACCTGAACACGCCCGATCTCGTCCGATCTCGGAAGCTAAGCAGGTTCGGGCCTGGTTAGTACTTGGATGGGAGACCGCCTGGGAATACCAGGTGCAGTAAGCATTTTGCACAGCAAGGAGGTGCTACTTATCCCTCATAAAACACCCCAAGTCTTTCAAACTAATGGCATTTGTTTCTTGCCATCTATACGTTGGCTTTTGTCGGCAGGTTAATTCGCTTACGGCCATACCAACCTGAACACGCCCGATCTCGTCCGATCTCGGAAGCTAAGCAGGTTCGGGCCTGGTTAGTACTTGGATGGGAGACCGCCTGGGAATACCAGGTGCAGTAAGCATTTTGCACAGCAAGGAGGTGCTACTGATCCCTCATAAAACACCCCAAGTCTTTCAAACTAATGGCATTTGTTTCTTGCCATCTATACGTTGGCTTTTGTCGGCAGGTTATTTCGCTTACGGCCATACCAACCTGAACACGCCCGATCTCGGAAGCTAAGCAGGTTCGGGCCTGGTTAGTACTTGGATGGGAGACCGCCTGGGAATACCAGGTGCAGTAAGCATTTTGCACAGCAAGGAGGTGCTACTGATCCCTCATAAAACACCCCAAGTCTTTCAAACTAATGGCATTTGTTTCTTGCCATCTATACGTTGGCTTTTGTCGGCAGGTTATTTCGCTTACGGCCATACCAACCTGAACACGCCCGATCTCGTCCGATCTCGGAAGCTAAGCAGGTTCGGGCCTGGTTAGTACTTGGATTGGAGACCGCCTGGGAATACCAGGTGCAGTAAGCATTTTGCACAGCAAGGAGGTGCTACTTATCCCTCATAAAACACCCCAAGTCTTTCAAACTAATGGCATTTGTTTCTTGCCATCTATACGTTGGCTTTTGTCGGCAGATTATTTCACTTACGGCCATACCAACGTGAACACGCCCGATTTCGTCCGATCTCGGAAGCTAAGCAGGTTCGGGCCTGGTTAGTACTTGGATGGGAGACCGCCTGGGAATACCAGGTGCAGTAAGCATTTTGCCCAGCAAGGAGGTGCTACTGATCCCTCATAAAACACCCCAAGTCTTTCAAACTAATGGCATTTGTTTCTTGCCATCTATACGTTGGCTTTTGTCGGCAGGTTATTTCGCTTACGGCCATACCAACCTGAACACGCCCGATCTCGTCCGATCTCGGAAGCTAAGCAGGTTCGGGCCTGTTTAGTACTTGGATGGGAGACCGCCTGGGAATACCAGGTGCAGTAAGCATTTTGCACAGCAAGGAGGTGCTACTTATCCCTCATAAAACAACCCAAGTCTTTCAAACTAATGGCATTTGTTTCTTGCCATCTATACGTTGGCTTTTGTCGGCAGGTTAATTCGCTTACGGCCATACCAACCTGAACACGCCCGATCTCGTCCGATCTCGGAAGCTAAGCAGGTTCGGGCCTGGTTAGTACTTGGATGGGAGACCGCCTGGGAATACCAGGTGCAGTAAGCATTTTGCACAGCAAGGAGGTGCTACTGATCCCTCATAAAACACCCCAAGTCTTTCAAACTAATGGCATTTGTTTCTTGCCATCTATACGTTGGCTTTTGTCGGCAGGTTATTTCGCTTACGGCCATACCAACCTGAACACGCCCGATCTCGTCCGATCTCGGAAGCTAAGCTGGTTCGGGCCTTGTTAGTACTTGGATGGGAGACCGCCTGGGAATACCAGGTGCAGTAAGCATTTTGCACAGCAAGGAGGTGCTACTGATCCCTCATAAAACACCCCAAGTCTTTCAAACTAATGGCATTTGTTTCTTGCCATCTATACGTTGGCTTTTGTCTGCAGGTTATTTTGCTTACGGCCATACCAACCTGAACACGCCCGATCTCATCCGATCTCGGAAGCTAAGCAGGTTCGGGCCTGCTTAGTACTTGGATGGGAGACCGCCTGGGAATACCAGGTGCAGTAAGCATTTTGCACAGCAAGGAGGTGCTACTGATCCCTCATAAAACACCCCAAGTCTTTCAAACTAATGGCATTTGTTTCTTGCCATCTATACGTTGGCTTTTGTCGGCAGGTTATTTCGCTTACGGCCATACCAACCTGAACAAGCCCGATCTCGTCCGATCTCGGAAGCTAAGCAGGTTCGGGCCTGGTTAGTACTTGGATGGGAGACCGCCTGGGAATACCAGGTGCAGTAAGCATTTTGCACAGCAAGGAGGTGCTACTGATCCCTCATAAAACACCCCAAGTCTTTCAAACTAATGGCATTTGTTTCTTGCCATCTATACGTTGGCTTTTGTCTGCAGGTTATTTCGCTTACGGCCATACCAACCTGAACACGCCCGATCTCGTCCGATCTCGGAAGCTAAGCAGGTTCGG
>NC_140176.1:129887023-129894523 GCF_963971535.1 Notolepis coatsorum
GATTATTCTACCGACGACAGCCCGCCTTCCCAGGCACGGATTATGCTTTGGATACTTTGATTATTCTATGGATAAAGACCCCCGACACTACCGTGTGTTGGAACCCCCCCCCCCTGGAGAGGACGCAAGGTGAGGAGACGCTCTGCAAGACGAGGTCTCTCCACATCTCTCCCCCGTGGACCGGAGAGAGCCGGCCCACAAAGAGTCCACCTGCTTTCATCTGTGGTCCAAGGATCGCCGGCGCATTGAACGGCACTACAGTGGGTTCTCCTGGGATACCCTTGGCCGGACGAGGCAGCTGGATTCTACCCCCCCCCCCCTCCTACTCCTGTCGGCTTACAAGCGACCGGATTAACCCCCTCTAGTGTATCCAGCCTATAATCATTAAAGTATCATTGCTGTTATTCCTTAACTATTCCAGGTCGTATATTTACCACCTGCGCCTTCAGAGATTGGACATTATCTATTGATATACCGACGAATACTCCTTGCCATAAAAGTGCATACTATTTCAATTCATAAATGTAATTAAGTGATTAAGTGCTTATTCTACACACCATCGCTGTGTAGGAAATAAAGACCTGTTTCTAATTTGTACATTTGTGTTGGATCCGTTTCATCTACGTGAGAGTGTTCATGATAATATATTTATGCCGTGTACTGGGTGGCCGAATATTAAGTACAAAGGTAGTGGTAGTAAGTATCATATCTAGTAATACAGTCAGGGAATTGTACCCCTCAGTTACAATTGGTCCTTCGAGCCGGAGGGTAATTAGTGTAATATTAATATAGTGTTATTAATATTGAAATGGCCTATGATGAACACTCCACGAAACGATCCTCCTAACCAACGCCCGCAGCGCGAACGACGGCTCCCTCAGTACTTAGAGGCTTACGCTGTCAGTCAACAACCTAGTCTTCTACTAACAGTAAACGCGGTAAAACTAGAAAGTAAAAGTATGTCTAACCCCAACGCCCAGACTACCCCGACCATAGAGGCCCCTACGGGCTCTAATGTAACTGACCAAGTTCACGGTGGGGACCAGTGGGAACCAGACATGACTTCACACCCCGCCAGTACTGAAGAAGTAGTCCCCGATGAGTCCCGGGAGGAATACAACGCTACCGAGAGAGAACTCGGCACGGAAGAAGACGGGGAGAGCACCGTGGAGATAGAGCTCCAAGGCTCCGCAAGGAGTACCCCGAGGGAAGGCTCCCCTATACAACCGCCTTCTCCCAGCGAGGCAGAGAGGACCCTACAGCAGGCATTCCTCGTCAGCCTGAAAGCCTCTACTGAACGCGATAGACTCCAGGGTGAACGCGATCGATTGCAGCTACAGCAACGGAGCGAAGAAGAGCACATACGCCTGGAAATAAGACGCATTCAGATGGAAGAGAATGTGGCCCGAGACCGAGCAGACAGCCAGCGAGCAGCTGCTGGTGCTCTACGGGACGCAGAGCGCGACAGACAGCAAGCGCAACTAATAGAACAGCTGATCAGACGGACAACACCCTCTCCCTCCGCCAGAGGCTCCAGGAACTCGTCTAGACACACCTCCAGGGCGGCATCCCCTAGCCGAGTAAACAACCCTGAACTTGACCAACAGACGAGGTCTATACCCCCCACAGACCACCTCCCCCCACCGGTCCAAGCGAGACCTAGCAACCGGGAAGGAGCAGCATATCCTGTGGAGAGGCTAAACCAGAGACTACAAGCACTGGATGACCTAACTGAAGACGAAGAGGAAGAGGAGGAGAACCGCGCCCGAAGACAGCACAGTACTCTACCGGACCAGGAGGTCCGGTACAGCCCAGGCTATACTCCCGCGGAGCTGCGCTACAGACCCCCGACTCTATACACGGGTGAGCACGACGCACGACCCGCACCGAGGAACAGCACCTGGACAAGCGGGCCATGGTACACTGCCGGTACCAGCCCATACCAAGGAGCGGGAGGAGACTCGCCTAGGAGGCCTCTCCCCCAACGCTCGCCGATGTATCCACAGTCAGCGTCATACATTGGCACGCCTATGGTACCCGACTTCACCCAAGAGAACCGGGCCCAGTATACAGAACTCCGCATGTGTCTGGAGACCATGTTGGTGGATGTATTGGATGAACGCCATAAATACGCCATCCTACTGAAGCACTTAAAGGTGCCCCGCGCACATAATATAGCGCTCGCCTACGCGACTTCCACCACCCCATACACAGCAGCGCTGGTAGCATTGGACCAGAGGTATGGGCGCATATGGGATTACGTGATCCAGGAGATCCGACACATCGACCGCTTACCCCCAGCAATAGACAATCGAGCACTGGACGACCTGTCCATCAGAGTGCAGTCCCTGGTAGGGATGTTGGGAGCGCAAAGAGAGAAGGGAAAGTATGAACTTTACGCCAACTCAAATGTGGAAAGGATCCTGGAGAAGCTGCCGCCCGCTCGTCAGGAGCGCTTTAGGCGGCAGAGGGACCACAGAGACCCGAATGGCCCCGAACCGAACCTCCTCGATCTAGCAGACTTCCTGGCGAGAGAAGTCAGCAGCCTACGGCTAGATACATTCGGACGGAGCACCCCTGGCTCCAGAGAAGGAACCAGACGACTAAATGATGGAAGAAGATCGGTGACTGTGATGCACCAATCGGAGTCAGTACCGAGCAGCAGGAGCCACAGTACCCCCTCCAGAACGGAGAAGTGGAAGATAGTGTGCCCCTACTGTGAGAAAGAACACTGGCTAGCGCAATGTGACTCCTTCCCCAAGCTGAACGCGGAGGAAGCAGGTCAATGGATAAAGTCCAACAAGCGCTGTTTTCGCTGTGCGCGCTCACACATGGCAGCCGAATGCCGCTTAAAGAAAAGGTGCACCAAGTGCGATGGAGCCCATCTGGACATACTTCACGACAGTAACAGACGGCGCCCTTCACCTGCACCATCTAGCCGCAAAGCGAGCGTCATGTACATCGATCCCGCCAGCAGCAGTGGAGCCCGAGTACTCCTAAAAGTAGTGCGTGTGACACTAAGCTACCAGAACAAAGTCCTGGACACTTACGCCGTCCTCGATGACGGGTCAGAGAAGACCCTGCTGCTCGCCTCCGCTGCGGCCCAGCTAGGGCTGCGGGGAAGCGAAACCCAAATGACAATTCGGACAATAAGACGAGATTTGAAGACGATAAAGGGCGAGAATGTCTCATTCTCTATCGCAGCAAGCGGCCAGCCTGAGCGACGGTACCAGATTGCAGACGCTTTCACCAGCCAAGAAATAGGACTGTCGCGGTACACATACCCCGTCGCCAAGCTGATGGAGAAATATGCACATCTGCGCAAGTTACCGATCCCGCTCATAGACAATGCTATGCCGACACTGTTGATAGGCTCCGACCATGCAGACCTCATTGTCCCGATAGACCGGGTTCATACCGGACCCCGAGGCTGTCCTGCAGCAGTCGAGACCCGTTTGGGATGGACTCTCCAAGGCCCGCTCGCCAAATCTCTCAACCGAAGTACAGCCACTAGATGTCTCCACTCCCGAGTCACAGAGGGAGAAACCGCACTCCTGCAACACGTAGAGCGGCTATGGAGCTTGGAACAAATGCCCTTTAAGAATGGAAAGAAAGACATTCGCTCTAAAGATGACATTTACGCCATTCACCTCCTCGAGACAGGGACCAAGAGAGTCCCGGTCAACGGCGTGTTGAGATACGCCACGCCACTCCTGCGGCGAGAAGGAATGCCTACTTTCCACGCCAAGACAGACGCCATAGAACGGTACCTGCTGAACACGGAGCGGCGCTTAGCCAAGAACCCCGCCCAAGAGAGTGTATACCGCGCTGAGATTGAGAAGCTCATCACAGCGGGACACGTCACAAAGATGGACATTAAAGAGGCTGACCAGACCACTGAATCGTGGTACGTGCCCCACCACAAGGTCCATCACAACGGTAAAGACCGCATAGTATTTAACTGCAGCTACCAGATCGGATCCCAAAATCTGAATAAAGAGTTACTGCCCGGTCCCACACTCGGCCCCTCCCTACTCGGCGTTCTACTCCGCTTCCGCCAGGAAAAGGTGGCCATCAGCGGGGACATTAAAGGAATGTTCCTGCAGGTGAGATTAGTAGAGGCGGACAAGCCCCTGTTACGGTTCCTATGGAGAGAGAAGCCAGGAGATGAGCACCCAGCCATCTACCAATGGGAAGTCCTCCCCTTCGGAACGACGTGCAGCCCCTGCTGTGCGACATTTGCACTACAGAAACATGTAGCAGAGGACCCAGCAGCGGACGAAGAGGTCCGACGCAGCGTAAAGAACAGCTTCTACGTAGACAACTGTCTACAAAGCCTTTCAACCCAGGAAGAAGCCGAGGCTCTCCTGATTAAACTCCGCGCCTCATTGATCAAAGGCGGCTTTGATCTCAGGCAGTGGGCCAGCAGCGATCCGCAAGTACTGCGCAGCCTCTCCTCCGAGGACAAGGCAGCCAGCAGCGAGACCTGGATGGCTACAATCCCGGGAGAAGCCCAGGAGATGACCCTGGGATTGGTGTGGCGATTCAAAACAGATTCGCTTCACTACAGACACAAGCCCCTGACTACGGAGCAGGGAAGGCCGGCGGCGGCGCCGACCACCAGACGGAGTGTGTACACAACACTCGCCCGACAATATGACCCGCTAGGATGTATTCTACCGTACACCACCAGGGCAAAAATGATTGTACGAGCATTGTGGGACAAGGACCAGGGCTGGGACGACCCCATTCCCGCACACCTTGCATCCACCTGGAGAGAGTGGGAGATGGAGCTCCACTCACTCCCAGGCGTTAATATGCGCCGAAGCTACTTCCCACCCACGGTGAGGCCAGAGACATGTAAAATGGACTTACACGTCTTCAGTGACGCCTCAGAGGTCGCATACGGATCAGTAGCCTACTTGCGGGCCCAAGACCAGGGGGGAGAGATCTACACAGCATTTGTCCTCGCCCGCTCGAGAATAGCCCCACGCAAGCAACAATCTATCCCACGTCTAGAGCTCTGCGCAGCCCTAGCCAGAGCGCACCTAGCCACGCTCATCCAACGTGAGCTCACCATACCGGTGTCTAGAACAATCCTGTGGTCAGATTCCACGACGGTACTCGCCTGGATCAAATCGGACTCATGCAAGTACAAAGTCTTCGTGGGAGTCAGAGTCACCGAGATTCAAGACTTAACCGAAGAGTTAACCGGAGAAACAGAGTGGCGCTACGTTGATACAAAACAGAACCCAGCTGACGTCATCACCCGGGGGATGCCCCTGGATGACCTCACCCGTCGCAATGTCTACAGTGACGGCCCCGCATTCCTAAGACTCCCGGAAGGACAGTGGCCCATGCCTATCCCGAGGGAAGCAAGTCCAGAGGAGGTGGAAATTAAGAAGTCTGTGTTCTGTGGATTGAGCACCGTAGCCTCCACCGACCCTAACATAAACGATTGCACGTCCATAGAGAGTGCACAACAAAGAACATTCCTGCGGTACCACCCGGAGTGCAAGTCCCCCGCTGATATGTCAGCGGCTAACTACGAGGAAGCAGAATTGCTTCTACTGCAGCGAGCCCAGAGAGACTCGTTCCCCGATGAATTGGCCTGTCTACAGGGAGGAAAGCCCGTCCCATCCGACAGCAGATTAATTCACCTGGCCCCCGAGAGCGACGCTCACACCCTCATCAGAGTGGGTGGTCGCCTACGCAGAGCCCCCAATCTACCGGATGACATTAAATACCCGATCGTATTGAACAGCCGACACAAGGTCACAGAGCTGATTATAAAGAAATTCGATGAGGATGTACATCACGCAGAAGTCCTAATGACAGTCCTCACGGAGATTGAGGGAGTACTTAACTCGAAGCCCCTCGGATATGTCTCCAGTGATGTGGCGGATATCGACCCAGTTACCCCCAACACACTCCTGATGGGGCGGCTAGATCCCACATTACCCCAGACAATGTACCGGCCTGAAGAAGCGAACGGCCGACGAATGTGGAGGTACAGCCAAGTATTAGCCGACAAGTTTTGGAACAGTTTCCTACTGCACTACCTACCGTCTCTACAGACCCGCCAGAAGTGGGTAAAGGAGAGAGACAATTTGACAGAAGGAACAGTCGTCATGATTATTGATCAATCACTGCCCAGAGCTATGTGGCCGGCCGGCCGCGTAAGCAAAGTGATCACCGGTGCCGACGGCAAGGTCCGAGCAGCTGAAGTGCTCGTCCAGGGTCGCACTTACACCCGTCCCGTGGCAAGGCTCATAGAACTGCCTCGACTCCCAGACACAATCGATGATGACCATGACCCTACAACCCTATGACTTTGTGAAGTTGACTGACCCCTACAGCAAACCCTTATGTGTAAATAGACAACGCGATTAATCTGTCTCCGTTTAACTGATTAGGTCTGGGACCTATTCAGGGGGTGGCTGTTGTGAAGGGCCAGATTAAACCGAATATATATATTTATTTATATATATATATTTAATTGTATTTGTATATTCTCTAATATTCCCTGATATCCCTTGTATATTCCTTGTACAATATGCATTGAATATCCATTCTAGCCTACTGAACATCCCATAATAGTCTCCATTCTACTATTGGTCGAGACCTTGGTGCCAGGCTGCCATACCCCTCAGACCCAGTTCAAACGTACCGCTCGACATGTACGAACAAGTCCTAGTTCCGCGTAGGAATTTGGCTACCGCACCACTAATGGGACTATTTGTTCATAGTGCGTATATATACTGCGCTACTAAAGTAGGACTTTCTTTTCAGTCCAGTTTCTTACCCTCCAATAGAGTCACAGACGTAAAGCCTCCCCGCGATGCCACGTGTGGGAGTAAGGCCAAGTTCGGCCTACCATCGGTATTGAGACATCGTGTATATTAATATTTGAATAGTCATATTTGGCACTATATCGTCGAGTTGGACGTAGTCTATTAAGCTAATAATAGTCTGTTAATATATAGTGCTTCGTGCGGTGAGAATACTACCGTAGTCAGTACCCCATCGTTTCGGGCAGAGAACTGGCTGCTTCCCCAGGGTGGTTGACCCTGTGTGAAGCTGCACCCGAGGAGCCCCAGAGCCGACGAGCGAGTGGACCTGTATACCGGATTATTCTACCGACGACAGCCCGCCTTCCCAGGCACGGATTATGCTTTGGATACTTTGATTATTCTATGGATAAAGACCCCCGACACTACCGTGTGTTGGAACCCCCCCCCCCCTGGAGAGGACGCAAGGTGAGGAGACGCTCTGCAAGACGAGGTCTCTCCACATCTCTCCCCCGTGGACCGGAGAGAGCCGGCCCACAAAGAGTCCACCTGCTTTCATCTGTGGTCCAAGGATCGCCGGCGCATTGAACGGCACTACAGTGGGTTCTCCTGGGATACCCTTGGCCGGACGAGGCAGCTGGATTCTACCCCCCCCCCCCTCCTACTCCTGTCGGCTTACAAGCGACCGGATTAACCCCCTCTAGTGTAT
>NC_140176.1:129899523-129902023 GCF_963971535.1 Notolepis coatsorum
TGGCATTTGTTTCTTGCCATCTATACGTTGGCTTTTGTCGGCAGGTTATTTCGCTTACGGCCATACCAACCTGAACACGCCCGATCTCGTCCGATCTCGGAAGCTAAGCAGGTTCGGGCCTGGTTAGTACTTGGATGGGAGACCGCCTGGGAATACCAGGTGCAGTAAGCATTTTGCCCAGCAAGGAGGTGCTACTGA
Source organism: Notolepis coatsorum (assembly GCF_963971535.1). NCBI lineage: Eukaryota > Metazoa > Chordata > Actinopteri > Aulopiformes > Paralepididae > Notolepis > Notolepis coatsorum. Next base: position 129,899,722 of record NC_140176.1, read on the forward strand.
TCCCTCATAAAACACCCCAAGTCTTTCAAACTAATGGCATTTGTTTCTTGCCATCTATACGTTGGCTTTTGTCGGCAGGTTATTTCGCTTACGGCCATACCAACCTGAACACGCCCGATCTCGTCCGATCTCGGAAGCTAAGCAGGTTCGGGCCTGGTTAGTACTTGGATGGGAGACCGCCTGGGAATACCAGGTGCAGTAAGCATTTTGCACAGCAAGGAGGTGCTACTGATCCCTCATAAAACACCCCAAGTCTTTCAAACTAATGGCATTTGTTTCTTGCCATCTATACGTTGGCTTTTGTCGGCAGGTTATTTCGCTTACGGCCATACCAACCTGAACACGCCCGATCTCGTCCGATCTCGGAAGCTAAGCAGGTTCGGGCCTGGTTAGTACTTGGATGGGAGACCGCCTGGGAATACCAGGTGCAGTAAGCATTTTGCACAGCAAGGAGGTGCTACTGATCCCTCATAAAACACCCCAAGTCTTTCAAACTAATGGCATTTGTTTCTTGCCATCTATACGTTGGCTTTTGTCGGCAGGTTATTTCGCTTACGGCCATACCAACCTGAACACGCCCGATCTCGTCCGAACTCGGAAGCTAAGCAGGTTCGGGCCTGGTTAGTACTTGGATGGGAGACCGCCTGGGAATACCAGGTGCAGTAAGCATTTTGCACAGCAAGGAGGTGCTACTGATCCCTCATAAAACACCCCAAGTCTTTCAAACTAATGGCATTTGTTTCTTGCCATCTATACGTTGGCTTTTGTCGGCAGGTGATTTCGCTTACGGCCATACCAACCTGAACACGCCCGATCTCGTCCGATCTCGGAAGCTAAGCAGGTTCGGGCCTGGTTAGTACTTGGATGGGAGACCGCCTGGGAATACCAGGTGCAGTAAGCATTTTGCACAGCAAGGAGGTGCTACTGATCACTCATAAAACACCCCAAGTCTTTCAAACTAATGGCATTTGTTTCTTGCCATCTATATGTTGGCTTTTGTCGGCAGGTTATTTCGCTTACGGCCATACCAACCTGAACACGCCCGATCTCGTCCGATCTCGGAAGCTAAGCAGGTTCGGGCCTGGTTAGTACTTGGATGGGAGACCGCCTGGGAATACCAGGTGCAGTAAGCATTTTGCACAGCAAGGAGGTGCTACTGATCCCTCATAACACACCCCAAGTCTTTCAAACTAATGGCATTTGTTTCTTGCCATCTATACGTTGGCTTTTGTCGGCAGGTTATTTCGCTTACGGCCATACCAACCTGAACACGCCCGATCTCGTCCGATCTCGGAAGCTAAGCAGGTTCGGGCCTGGTTAGTACTTGGATGGGAGACCGCCTGGGAATACCAGGTGCAGTAAGCATTTTGCCCAGCAAGGAGGTGCTACTAATCCCTCATAAAACACCCCAAGTCTTTCAAACTAATGGCATTTGTTTCTTGCCATCTATATGTTGGCTTTTGTCGGCAGGTTATTTCGCTTACGGCCATACCAACCTGAACACGCCCGATCTCGTCCGATCTCGGAAGCTAAGCAGGTTCGGGCCTGGTTAGTACTTGGATGGGAGACCGCCTGGGAATACCAGGTGCAGTAAGCATTTTGCACAGCAAGGAGGTGCTACTGATCCCTCATAAAACACCCCAAGTCTTTCAAACTAATGGCATTTGTTTCTTGCCATCTATACGTTGGCTTTTGTCGGCAGGTTATTTCGCTTACGGCCATACCAACCTGAACACGCCCGATCTCGTCCGATCTCGGAAGCTAAGCAGGTTCGGGCCTGGTTAGTACTTGGATGGGAGACCGCCTGGGAATACCAGGTGCAGTAAGCATTTTGCACAGCAAGGAGGTGCTACTGATCCCTCATAAAACACCCCAAGTCTTTCAAACTAATGGCATTTGTTTCTTGCCATCTATACGTTGGCTTTTGTCTGCAGTTTATTTCGCTTACGGCCATACCAACCTGAACACGCCCGATCTCGTCCGATCTCGGAAGCTAAGCAGGTTCGGGCCTGGTTAGTACTTGGATGGGAGACCGCCTGGGAATACCAGGTGCAGTAAGCATTTTGCACAGCAAGGGGGTGCTACTGATCCCTCATAAAACACCCCAAGTCTTTCAAACTAATGGCATTTGTTTCTTGCCATCTATACGTTGGCTTTTGTCGGCAGGTTATTTCGCTTACGGCCATACCAACCTGAACACGCCCGATCTCGTCCGATCTCGGAAGCTAAGCAGGTTCGGGCCTGGTTAGTACTTGGATGGGAGACCGCCTGGGAATACCAGGTGCAGTAAGCATTTTGCCCA
>NC_140176.1:129907023-129909523 GCF_963971535.1 Notolepis coatsorum
ACGCCCGATCTCGTCCGATCTCGGAAGCTAAGCAGGTTCGGGCCTGGTTAGTACTTGGATGGGAGACCGCCTGGGAATACCAGGTGCAGTAAGCATTTTGCACAGCAAGGAGGTGCTACTGATCCCTCATAAAACACCCCAAGTCTTTCAAACTAATGGCATTTGTTTCTTGCCATCTATACGTTGGCTTTTGTCGGCAGGTTATTTCGCTTACGGCCATACCAACCTGAACACGCCCGATCTCGTCCGATCTCGGAAGCTAAGCAGGTTCGGGCCTGGTTAGTACTTGGATGGGAGACCGCCTGGGAATACCAGGTGCAGTAAGCATTTTGCCCAGCAAGGAGGTGCTACTGATCCCTCATAAAACACCCCAAGTCTTTCAAACTAATGGCATTTGTTTCTTGCCATCTATACGTTGGCTTTTGTCGGCAGGTTATTTCGCTTACGGCCATACCAACCTGAACACGCCCGATCTCGTCCGATCTCGGAAGCTAAGCAGGTTCGGGCCTGGTTAGTACTTGGATGGGAGACCGCCTGGGAATACCAGGTGCAGTAAGCATTTTGCACAGCAAGGAGGTGCTACTGATCCCTCATAAAACACCCCAAGTCTTTCAAACTAATGGCATTTGTTTCTTGCCATCTATACGTTGGCTTTTGTCGGCAGGTTATTTCGCTTAAGGCCATACCAACCTGAACACGCCCGATCTCGTCCGATCTCGGAAGCTAAGCAGGTTCGGGCCTGGTTAGTACTTGGATGGGAGACCGCCTGGGAATACCAGGTGCAGTAAGCATTTTGCACAGCAAGGAGGTGCTACTGATCCCTCATAAAACACCCCAAGTCTTTCAAACTAATGGCATTTGTTTCTTGCCATCTATACGTTGGCTTTTGTCGGCAGGTTATTTCGCTTACGGCCATACCAACCTGAACACGCCCGATCTCGTCCGAACTCGGAAGCTAAGCAGGTTCGGGCCTGGTTAGTACTTGGATGGGAGACCGCCTGGGAATACCAGGTGCAGTAAGCATTTTGCACAGCAAGGAGGTGCTACTGATCCCTCATAAAACACCCCAAGTCTTTCAAACTAATGGCATTTGTTTCTTGCCATCTATACGTTGGCTTTTGTCGGCAGGTGATTTCGCTTACGGCCATACCAACCTGAACACGCCCGATCTCGTCCGATCTCGGAAGCTAAGCAGGTTCGGGCCTGGTTAGTACTTGGATGGGAGACCGCCTGGGAATACCAGGTGCAGTAAGCATTTTGCACAGCAAGGAGGTGCTACTGATCCCTCATAAAACACCCCAAGTCTTTCAAACTAATGGCATTTGTTTCTTGCCATCTATACGTTGGCTTTTGTCGGCAGGTTATTTCGCTTACGGCCATACCAACCTGAACACGCCCGATCTCGTCCGATCTCGGAAGCTAAGCAGGTTCGGGCCTGGTTAGTACTTGGATGGGAGACCGCCTGGGAATACCAGGTGCAGTAAGCATTTTGCACAGCAAGGAGGTGCTACTGATCCCTCATAAAACACCCCAAGTCTTTCAAACTAATGGCATTTGTTTCTTGCCATCTATACGTTGGCTTTTGTCGGCAGGTTATTTCGCTTACGGCCATACCAACCTGAACACGCCCGATCTCGTCCGATCTCGGAAGCTAAGCAGGTTCGGGCCTGGTTAGTACTTGGATGGGAGACCGCCTGGGAATACCAGGTGCAGTAAGCATTTTGCACAGCAAGGAGGTGCTACTGATCCCTCATAAAACACCCCAAGTCTTTCAAACTAATGGCATTTGTTTCTTGCCATCTATACGTTGGCTTTTGTCGGCAGGTTATTTCGCTTACGGCCATACCAACCTGAACACGCCCGATCTCGTCCGATCTCGGAAGCTAAGCAGGTTCGGGCCTGGTTAGTACTTGGATGGGAGACCGCCTGGGAATACCAGGTGCAGTAAGCATTTTGCACAGCAAGGAGGTGCTACTGATCCCTCATAAAACACCCCAAGTCTTTCAAACTAATGGCATTTGTTTCTTGCCATCTATACGTTGGCTTTTGTCGGCAGGTTATTTCGCTTACGGCCATACCAACCTGAACACGCCCGATCTCGTCCGATCTCGGAAGCTAAGCAGGTTCGGGCCTGGTTAGTACTTGGATGGGAGACCGCCTGGGAATACCAGGTGCAGTAAGCATTTTGCACAGCAAGGAGGTGCTACTGATCCCTCATAAAACACCCCAAGTCTTTCAAACTAATGGCATTTGTTTCTTGCCATCTATACGTTGGCTTTTGTCGGCAGGTTATTTCGCTTACGGCCATACCAACCTGAACACGCCCGATCTCGTCCGATCTCGGAAGCTAAGCAGGTTCGGGCCTGGTTAGTACTTGGATGGGAGACCGCCTGGGAATACCAGGTGCAGTAAGCATTTTGCACAGCAAGGAGGTGCTACTGATCCCTCATAAAACACCCCAAGTCTTTCAAACTAATGGCATTTGTTTCTTGCCATCTAT
>NC_140176.1:129914523-129918395 GCF_963971535.1 Notolepis coatsorum
ATACCAGGTGCAGTAAGCATTTTGCACAGCAAGGAGGTGCTACTGATCCCTCATAAAACACCCCAAGTCTTTCAAACTAATGGCATTTGTTTCTTGCCATCTATACGTTGGCTTTTGTCGGCAGGTTATTTCGCTTACGGCCATACCAACCTGAACACGCCCGATCTCGTCCGATCTCGGAAGCTAAGCAGGTTCGGGCCTGGTTAGTACTTGGATGGGAGACCGCCTGGGAATACCAGGTGCAGTAAGCATTTTGCCCAGCAAGGAGGTGCTACTGATCCCTCATAAAACACCCCAAGTCTTTCAAACTAATGGCATTTGTTTCTTGCCATCTATACGTTGGCTTTTGTCGGCAGGTTATTTCGCTTACGGCCATACCAACCTGAACACGCCCGATCTCGTCCGATCTCGGAAGCTAAGCAGGTTCGGGCCTGGTTAGTACTTGGATGGGAGACCGCCTGGGAATACCAGGTGCAGTAAGCATTTTGCACAGCAAGGAGGTGCTACTGATCCCTCATAAAACACCCCAAGTCTTTCAAACTAATGGCATTTGTTTCTTGCCATCTATACGTTGGCTTTTGTCGGCAGGTTATTTCGCTTAAGGCCATACCAACCTGAACACGCCCGATCTCGTCCGATCTCGGAAGCTAAGCAGGTTCGGGCCTGGTTAGTACTTGGATGGGAGACCGCCTGGGAATACCAGGTGCAGTAAGCATTTTGCACAGCAAGGAGGTGCTACTGATCCCTCATAAAACACCCCAAGTCTTTCAAACTAATGGCATTTGTTTCTTGCCATCTATACGTTGGCTTTTGTCGGCAGGTTATTTCGCTTACGGCCATACCAACCTGAACACGCCCGATCTCGTCCGAACTCGGAAGCTAAGCAGGTTCGGGCCTGGTTAGTACTTGGATGGGAGACCGCCTGGGAATACCAGGTGCAGTAAGCATTTTGCACAGCAAGGAGGTGCTACTGATCCCTCATAAAACACCCCAAGTCTTTCAAACTAATGGCATTTGTTTCTTGCCATCTATACGTTGGCTTTTGTCGGCAGGTGATTTCGCTTACGGCCATACCAACCTGAACACGCCCGATCTCGTCCGATCTCGGAAGCTAAGCAGGTTCGGGCCTGGTTAGTACTTGGATGGGAGACCGCCTGGGAATACCAGGTGCAGTAAGCATTTTGCACAGCAAGGAGGTGCTACTGATCCCTCATAAAACACCCCAAGTCTTTCAAACTAATGGCATTTGTTTCTTGCCATCTATACGTTGGCTTTTGTCGGCAGGTTATTTCGCTTACGGCCATACCAACCTGAACACGCCCGATCTCGTCCGATCTCGGAAGCTAAGCAGGTTCGGGCCTGGTTAGTACTTGGATGGGAGACCGCCTGGGAATACCAGGTGCAGTAAGCATTTTGCACAGCAAGGAGGTGCTACTGATCCCTCATAAAACACCCCAAGTCTTTCAAACTAATGGCATTTGTTTCTTGCCATCTATACGTTGGCTTTTGTCGGCAGGTTATTTCGCTTACGGCCATACCAACCTGAACACGCCCGATCTCGTCCGATCTCGGAAGCTAAGCAGGTTCGGCCTGGTTAGTACTTGGATGGGAGACCGCCTGGGAATACCAGGTGCAGTAAGCATTTTGCACAGCAAGGAGGTGCTACTGATCCCTCATAAAACACCCCAAGTCTTTCAAACTAATGGCATTTGTTTCTTGCCATCTATACGTTGGCTTTTGTCGGCAGGTTATTTCGCTTACGGCCATACCAACCTGAACACGCCCGATCTCGTCCGATCTCGGAAGCTAAGCAGGTTCGGGCCTGGTTAGTACTTGGATGGGAGACCGCCTGGGAATACCAGGTGCAGTAAGCATTTTGCACAGCAAGGAGGTGCTACTGATCCCTCATAAAACACCCCAAGTCTTTCAAACTAATGGCATTTGTTTCTTGCCATCTATACGTTGGCTTTTGTCGGCAGGTTATTTCGCTTACGGCCATACCAACCTGAACACGCCCGATCTCGTCCGATCTCGGAAGCTAAGCAGGTTCGGGCCTGGTTAGTACTTGGATGGGAGACCGCCTGGGAATACCAGGTGCAGTAAGCATTTTGCACAGCAAGGAGGTGCTACTGATCCCTCATAAAACACCCCAAGTCTTTCAAACTAATGGCATTTGTTTCTTGCCATCTATACGTTGGCTTTTGTCGGCAGGTTATTTCGCTTACGGCCATACCAACCTGAACACGCCCGATCTCGTCCGATCTCGGAAGCTAAGCAGGTTCGGGCCTGGTTAGTACTTGGATGGGAGACCGCCTGGGAATACCAGGTGCAGTAAGCATTTTGCACAGCAAGGAGGTGCTACTGATCCCTCATAAAACACCCCAAGTCTTTCAAACTAATGGCATTTGTTTCTTGCCATCTATACGTTGGCTTTTGTCGGCAGGTTATTTCGCTTACGGCCATACCAACCTGAACACGCCCGATCTCGTCCGAACTCGGAAGCTAAGCAGGTTCGGGCCTGGTTAGTACTTGGATGGGAGACCGCCTGGGAATACCAGGTGCAGTAAGCATTTTGCACAGCAAGGAGGTGCTACTGATCCCTCATAAAACACCCCAAGTCTTTCAAACTAATGGCATTTGTTTCTTGCCATCTATACGTTGGCTTTTGTCGGCAGGTTATTTCGCTTACGGCCATACCAACCTGAACACGCCCGATCTCGTCCGATCTCGGAAGCTAAGCAGGTTCGGGCCTGGTTAGTACTTGGATGGGAGACCGCCTGGGAATACCAGGTGCAGTAAGCATTTTGCACAGCAAGGAGGTGCTACTGATCCCTCATAAAACACCCCAAGTCTTTCAAACTAATGGCATTTGTTTCTTGCCATCTATACGTTGGCTTTTGTCGGCAGGTTATTTCGCTTACGGCCATACCAACCTGAACACGCCCGATCTCGTCCGATCTCGGAAGCTAAGCAGGTTCGGGCCTGGTTAGTACTTGGATGGGAGACCGCCTGGGAATACCAGGTGCAGTAAGCATTTTGCACAGCAAGGAGGTGCTACTGATCCCTCATAAACACCCCAAGTCTTTCAAACTAATGGCATTTGTTTCTTGCCATCTATACGTTGGCTTTTGTCGGCAGGTTATTTCGCTTACGGCCATAACAACCTGAACACGCCCGATCTCGTCCGAACTCGGAAGCTAAGCAGGTTCGGGCCTGGTTAGTACTTGGATGGGAGACCGCCTGGGAATACCAGGTGCAGTAAGCATTTTGCACAGCAAGGAGGTGCTACTGATCCCTCATAAAACACCCCAAGTCTTTCAAACTAATGGCATTTGTTTCTTGCCATCTATACGTTGGCTTTTGTCGGCAGGTTATTCGCTTACGGCCATACCAACCTGAACACGCCCGATCTCGTCCGATCTCGGAAGCTAAGCAGGTCGGGCCTGGTTAGTACTTGGATGGGAGACCGCCTGGGAATACCAGGTGCAGTAAGCAGTTTGCACAGCAAGGAGGGCTACTGATCCCTCATAAAACACCCCAAGTCTTTCAAACTAATGGCATTTGTTTCTTGCATCTATACGTTGGCTTTGTCGGCAGGTTATTTCGCTTACGGCCATACCAACCTGAACACGCCCGATCTCGTCGATCTCGAAGCTAAGCAGGTTCGGGCCTGGTTAGTACTTGGATGGGAGACCGCCTGGGAATACCAGGTGCAGTAAGCATTTGCACAGCAAGGAGTGCTACTGATCCCTCATAAAACACCCCAAGTCTTTCAAACTAATGGCATTTGTTTCTTGCCATCTATACGTTGGCTTTTGTCGGCAGGTTATTTCGCTTACGGCCATACCAACCTGAACACGCCCGATCTCGTC